>NC_056731.1:1616831270-1617108770 GCF_019279795.1 Protopterus annectens
TGACAGGCAAACTTTTTGATCATTTAATGCACCAAAAAAGAACTGAAAATGGTGACAGCACCAGTCTCCTTTACAAAGTATGACCCTATTAATAGCTACAGCATGGGTGAGGCTGGCCTCATAAGGAGAGTGTCTAAAAGCACTGAAAAAAAAACAGCAGACAGCTGGACACCCGCTTGCAATATAATTATCGCACATTATGTATGCTACTGTGGCTGTGATCCCAACAATGAACATCAAATGATCTTTTAAAGGAACTACTAATGGGACAGAACTTCGATGCTCTAAGACAGCCATTTGAGACCAACAGCACAATATACATGTCTTTGGTGGTATACCTCCACAGTACAGCAATCGAAAATGACTTCCATGGAGTCTTTAAAGACAGACAGCAACACTGCAACACTCACTGTGAAGAACAGCTTGTGGAAGACTGAACAGTGCATTGGTCCAGGACAGAAAGAATGCCTGACATCTGGTCACCCTAGAGGAAATGGGGAGTTATAGCCAGAAAGTTACTGCAAATCATTTTCATGGTGGTCACTGCCTGTTCTTCATGCATGTTTTTAATAACATTATGACAATTCTGCTAGAAAAGGAACTCTACTTGCAGATCTTCCTTAAAAGAAGAGCCGAAGCCATGTTGAACAGCAAATATATATGCCTAACCAAAGCAATAGCACAATAAAAATTACAGTTAGCTATATAAAATTCAGAGAGGACCTATTCAGCCTATTTCTTTTTCCAAAGCAGGGTTCCCTATGGAGGACAATAAGAGGGAATGGAAATGTCATGACCCTTGCCTGTCTCTGAGACAAAGACACTTGTCTCCTCTGATTTCCCCACCCAAAATGACTCAAAGGGGTAGGCAGGTACACTCAATGAAGTACCTCCAGTAGGATGGTAGCCCTGGCTTCTCTGTTGCCATAAGGCACAAGACAAGGGGAAAAAGAATGTTTGGAGGGGATGGTCTGGCCTCCCTGTGCAAGGGGAGACGCACAGCAGTAGTAGTGGCACTAGTATATAATAAACCCAAAAAAGGCCATTAAATCATACTCTCTAAGGGTGTGCACCCACACAAGTCAGTAACACCTCACCAAACAAACAAATGTAGGTCCAATGCCAAGGCACAAATTTAAGCTTACTGTTGTTTCAAAGGTAGCCAAAACCTTCTAAAGTCTCACCAGCAATGCAAGAAAATGCAGGAAGGGAGGGAGAAAATAAGAAAGATCCAAAAGTTTGATTCCATCCTAAGAGCACTCAACAGAGAACTCAATGGCCTGCTCCATATGAACTGGTCAGCCATACCATCCAAAATGGGAGTTCTGATGTGCAAACCAGGCCAAGGCAAAAACTCCCCACACCTGTTCGCTGACTATAAATAAGAGGTCAATCTATTACAGGCATAGAATGGGCAAAAACTAAAATGACATACTTTGACAGAAGTTGCTTTAGACAATGCTTGACTCTGACCTGGGATTATGTGAGGGGACCATTCTGTACAACTATGCAATGGCTACTTTCTAACACTGCTATAAATTCTTCCATGATGACCTCTTCAGCAGAGTTTTAGATGCTTAGCACAGGGGGAGAGTGTGCTTGTGCTTTCTTAACACAGAGAGTTCCTCCCTGCAAGCAATACAAGGAAAACTGGTACAGATCACTGCTGGTAACCTCATAACAAAGGACCATTTTCAGGGTTTAGGTTACTCTGCAAGTGAATGAATGTACTTTGCTATAAAACAAGCAAGGACTGAGATCCAGACAGTACCACTGGCATGAAAGAGCGACTGTTCAGGACAAGTCCTTGCAACAGCAGATACTCTGAGAAGGAACAAAGGTGCAGGACTATTACTTATTCATGGAAAACTACCATAGGGCAAGTTTGACATCCTCCCTTCCAGTCTGACTTCCAGAGCTTCTGTGGATGCACACAAAGCAAAACTGGACTCCTCCTGCAGTCCAGGAAATCAGAGTAGCAGTTCACACCATTTTTTTCAGATTTTCTTTTTGAAAAAGTATTGATGAGGAGACCCAAGCTAATGGCACTTACTGCTCCTGGCTCTCATTTTGCCAAAGACTTTAGGACCTACATCTAGTAGTATAACCACTGTGGTTCCCAAAACAACCAGAATGGCTAAAAAGGAGGAAAGTCTGACATTAAAACACAGTGTTTAGTACAGTACAGTGCTCTCCCTTTTTTTATTGACATTATATAATTAAGGATAAGTTTCAACTTCTTGTCCTGACCAGGGACCTAGGTTACTAAAATTAAAACGGGTGGGGGAAGTCTAGAGGAAGCCCATATCACAACAGTAATCCTACTACTCAAACCTCTACATTTGTGGTGAGTCTGCCTGCTCATACAACTGTACAATGTTCACAGTAAAGATCAGTACTATCGTATTATTTATTATCCATGGAACAGCCAACAAAAATATATGACAGGAATCTTTTACTGAAGAGTTTAGCTTAAAGAGGGACAGGTCACATCTTCAATCACAAAGTTCAAATTATAAAGAGGTGGCTTTATTTTTCTTATGGCCTGGGTACATGATCTCCTGTGAGAAAAATACAGTTATGTACACTTACTGTAAATGTAGATGTTTGAGTGTATTCACTGTTGCAGTCCTCATATATGGGTTATCCGGCTCCTGGTAGCCCTCAGTCGGTCCGAATACCACAGTCCTTGGTATACGACGTTGGCTGCTGCCGGTTGTAAAACTGATGTCAGAATGTCAGGTATAAAGGGAGGCAGCCAACGCCATTTCCTCAGTTTTTCTTGCCTTAACTGTCAGGAGCCCCCAAAAGAAGGCTAACCCAGGAAGGTAGCACCCTGGACATGCCATACAAATAAAAATGTATATAGTCTGTGCCTTAGGAAAAAAGGGGGAATGGAGGGTGGGAAACCAGGACTGCAACAGTGAATACACTAGAACATCTGCATTTATGGTAAGTGTACACAACTGCACTATGTTCTTCGTGTTTCACTGTTGCAGTCCTCACATATGGGTGATTCCCAAAGCCCAGGAAAAAGACAAAGGGTGGAGGAAGGATCACAGATTAAGGGTTGGTAAGGCGGCCCTGCAAAACTGCAGAAAGAAAACCAGTCCTGGAATAAGGAAACAAAGGTAGACTCTAATGCTTTGTGAAAGTATGGACAGAAGACCAAGTAGCTGCTTCTAGTATGTCCTTAGTAGGCACACCTCTAAGAAAGGCTGCAGAGGTAGACAGTGCTCTAGTAGAATGGGTCCTAATACCCTGAGGGGGAACCTTCCCATGCTGCAGGTAACAAAAGTGAATACAATGAGCAATCCATTTGGAGATGGTTTGTTTTGAAATAGCTTTACCTTGAGCCCCAGGAGCAAAACTAACCAACAACTGTTCAGATTTATGAAAGGATTCAGTCCTGTCTAAGTAAAATCTCAGCTGTCTATGCACGTCATGAGAGTGCAGAATACTTCCCCCTTTATTTTGGGGATTGTTGAAAAATGTAGGCAGATGAATAGACTGGCTAGGAGTTGAACTGGAAACTACATTAGGTATGAAGGAGGGATTGGTTCTTAGAGAAACGCGATCAGAGTGAAAAATAATGAAAAGTTCTACTGCCATTAAGGCTTGCAGCTCAGATACCTTTCTAGCTGAAGTAATAGCTAAAAGGAAAGCAGTCTTCCAGGATAGAAACTTTAAATCTGCAGAGGCAGCTGTTTCAAAGGGAGGCAGAGTAAGTTTTTCCAGGACAAAATTAAGATCCCAAACAGGAGTAGGAACTCTTCTGGGAGGTCTAAGATTACTAGCTACCCTCAGGAACTGTTTCATCAAGGGGTGAGAAAAAATGGGTTGCTCAAAGAACAATGAGCCGAAATTGCTGAAGCGTGAATTTTGATTGAAGAAAAGGAAAGTCCACCATTAAGCAGTCCTGCTAGGTAGTCAAGAATGAGGGAAAGAGAAGGATGAGAAGAGTCTTCTCCCTAAGCCAGCATCCAAGAGCAAAATCTCTTCCATTTACTTGCATAGGATTTTCTGGTGCAAGGCCTCCTGGCCTCATGAAGAACTTCAACCACCTGTTGGGAAAGATTTAAAGTATTAGCCAGGCAGTTAAATGCAGAGTTCGAAGATGAGGATGAAGGAACTTTCCTCATCCCTGAACCAACAGATCTGGTACCAGGGAAAGATGCCAAGGCTGAGCCTGTGAAAAGCTGCGAAGGAGGGGATACCAATGCTGGGCCCATTTGGAGCTATCAGAATAGCCTTTGGTTTTTCGTCCCTTACCTATAGCAGCACTCTGGGAAGAAGAGGCAGAGGAGGGAATGCATAAACAGAGATGTTGTCCATGGGAAGGACAACACGTCCACCCTCCAAGCTTTGTTGTGAAACTCCCTGGTGCAGAAGGTTGGAAGGAGATGATTAGTGTGAGAGGAGAAAAGATCCACTTGTGGGGTGCCCCAATGATAAGTGATGCAATGGAAAATGTCCTTGTTCAGTTGCCACTTGTGAGGATCCAAAACATGTCTGCTCAAATGATCTGCCAAGGAGTTTAGCCTCCCTGGGAGATACTTGGCTATTATATGTAAGCCCATGGATGCTGCTATGGACCACAGTCTCATGCTTTGTCTGCACAAGGGGTAAGAGTGAGTCCCCCTCCCTTGCTTGTTGATGTACCACATGACTGTGGTATTGTCTGTCCTGATCAGCAGAGTCCCAGGGTAGAGTAGGTCCTTGAAAGCCAGCAAGGCCTGCTGCACTGCCATCATTTCTTTTAAGTTTATGTGCAGATGAATCTGCTGGTTGCGCCAAGTCCCCTGTATGCCCCTGCCTTCCAGATGAGCCATCCATGCAACATCCGAGATGTCTGTGGTGAGAGCCTGGCTCAGGCGGTGGGCAGAAAGGCAGACCCTTGTTCTGAGAACAGGCTGTCGCCCCACCAGAGGAACTCCATTTGTAGACAGGGAATCAGGGGAAGAATAAAGTCGAAGTCCTGTGTGTGTTGACACCAAAGATTCTTGAGGTACCATTAAAGTTTTCTCATATGCAGCCTTGCATATGGGATCATCAAAATACATGAAGCCATGAACCCCAGTGCTTGCAGGAATTGCCTTGCAGAGAGTTGGGTCATGCTTGCAAAGTTTATGAAGTAAGCCGAAGATCTTCTTGCTTCTGTTGAGAGAGGAATACCACCTGGGTGGCTGTATTCAGACTCGCTCCCAGAAAAAACATCTCCCTTGTAGGAACCAACTTTGACTTCTTTTCGTTGAGAGTGTAACCCAAAGAGGTGAATGTGTTCTTCACAAAATCCAAATCCTTTTCTAGTTGTTCTGGGGAGTTTGCTTGAATGAGACAGTCGTTCAGCTCTGCCTGCAAAAAGCAATGGCTGGAGCCAGGCACTTGGTAAAAACTCTGGGAGCAGTAGATAAGCCAAAGGGCAATGCTGAGAATTGAAAGTGTTGCTTCCCAGCCCTGAAGCGAAGGAACTGCCTGCAACTTTCCCTTATTGGGATGTGCAGATAAGCCTCCTTTAGATCCAAAGTTACCAGCAATGAATCCTTGCCCAGCATTGGTAGTAACTGTTGAAGGGTAAGCATCTTGAATTTGGGAATCACCAGGAAAGTGTTTAGAACAGATAGATCCAGAATAGGGCGCCAGGTGCCCCCTTTCTTGGGTACCAGAAAAAGTCTTGAATAAAAACCTAGGCCTACCTGATTTGCAGGAACTGGCTCTATAGCCCCCATAGTCAGTAAAGAAGAAATTTGAGTTTGTACCTCTGCCCTGAGAGTTCTGGGTATATCTGGGTACCCTTGTAAAACAAGGAAGGTGTGAAAGTAAAACGTGTAACAGTTAGTTATGTACTCACCATAACAATCGATGTATGTGGTCCATCTCTCTAGCACGAAGTCTCTAATTGGCTGGGCTAACCCGGTATCCCAAGATGCACCTCGCCCTAGCCCCAGATCTTGTTTGCAAGCATACCAATCATAACCCATACTCAATCAACACTGGAAGAAATTCCAGCCAGATAAGGGAACAAAATCACTGACCTTGAAAGGTCCACAGAGCCAATATTCCTCCAAATCCTCTAGGAAGGGGGCAGGTGGGAGGTACATAGGAATGTAGGCAAGATGGACCACATACATCGATCGTTATGGTGAGTACATAACTAACTGATGTTATGTGGTCCTATCTCGCCTACATTCCTTGCTCACGAGACATCGTCCCCAGCACCTCTATCCTGGGAGGCTCATAGGAAGATACTCCTGAGAACCGTGGAACCAAAGGAAGCCCGGCCCCTAGAAGCCACGTCCAGCTTGTAATGATTAATAAAAGTGTTGGGAGAGGCCCAAGTGGCCGCAGCACAATCATCCAAGGAAAGCCTAGCATGGAAAGCTATTGATGTAGACATAGCCCTGGTAGAATGAGCCTTGACGGGAAAAGGTAAAGTTCTGCCTGCTGATGAATAGATGAATGAAATACAATCTTTGATCCATCTAGAAATTGTGCACTTGGAAATAGGACAACCTGCTCTGTTTTCTGAAAAGGACACAGACAGTTTATCAGATTTCCTAACATGCTTAGTCCTGTGTAAATAAAATCTCAGTTTTCTGTGCACATACAACTGATGAAACCTGAACTCTGCTTTACCGGAAAAGTTCGGAAAGAACACTGGTAGCTCAATAGATTGATGGAGACTGACAGTGGATGACACCTTCGGAAGGAAGGACGGGTTAAGCCTCAGGGAAACTCTGTCCTTATGAAAGATCAAATACGAAGGTTTAATGGATAAAGCTTGAAGTTCTGATACCCTCGTGGCCGATGTAATGGCGATCAGAAAAGCCGTCTTCCAAGATAAGAATTTTAAGTCACAAGTGGCAGCCGGTTCAAAGGGTGGTGAGGTAATAGCTTGTAGCACAAGGTTCAGGTCTCATGGCAGAACAGGTTCTGAAACAGGGGGATGAAGTAACCAAGCGCCTTTTAGAAAGGCTTTACAGAGTTTGTGGCCCATAAGAGAGGGCTCGTAAGATGTGTGAAAATTGGAAATTGCAGCCAACTGTACTTTAATGGTAGCGGGCGCGGAGCCCTCTTGAAACAACATGGCTAAGAAATCCAAGACCAATGGAATTGGGGCTGTGAAGGGGTCCAAACCTTGGGCCTGAGCCCAAATAGAGAATCTCCTCCATTTGCTGGAATAAATCTTCCTGGTGGAAGACGTATGAGAAGAAGACAAGATGTGCACCACTTCAGTTAAAAAGGAATGTTGCCTGACTAGCGACGGAAGTGAAGCAACCAGGCTGTCAACCTGAGAGTTCGCAGAGATGGATGAAGTTGTCCTGACATGTGAATCAGGAGGTCCGGCACTGGGTCCAGAGTCCACGGACCGTCCAGTGCATACTGTTGAAGAAAGGGGAACCATACTTGTTGAGGCCAGTGTAGAGCAATAAGGATCATCCTGTTTCCCAAGGATATGGCTTTCTGTATCACTCTTGGTAACAGAGGAAACGGAGGGAAAGCGTAGACCAGACTGGGGGGGGGGCAATCGTGAGCTAGAGCGTCCCTGGGTGACTCCCCTTGTGGGGGGATCAGAGTGAAGTACTTGCTGCACTTGGCATTGAGGGGGCTGGCGAAGAGATCGCAGCAAGGCTGACCCCACCTTCTGAAGATCTGAACCGCCACTCAGTTGTTCAGGGACCACTCGTGAGGCATCAGAATAGCTCTGCTTAGCCTGTCCGCTATCACGTTGGACTTCCCCGGAATGTGTGTTGCCACCAGAAACCGTTGGGAAGACACTTCCCACTGCCACACTCGCATGGCCTCTCTGCAGAGGGGGTAAGATTTGGTTCCCCCCTGCTTGTTCAGGTACCACACTACGGACATGTTGTCAGAGTGAATTGCAATCGTTCCCAGAGGTAGAGTCTCTTGGAGTGCTCGCAACACCAGAAACACCGCTCTCATCTCCAGAACATTGATGTGCAAGTGTACCTCGTGATCTTGCCAGGTGCCTTGGACCGTCCTGCCTAGATAATGCCCCCCCCCCCATCTGGGAGGTGTCCGTCGTCACCGTGGCCACTGGAGACATAGGAATCAAGCTCCTTCCTCTGTCCAGATTGGAGGAGCGTAGCCACCAGAGAAGGTCCTGTTTGCATCGCTTCATGAGAAGTATCAAGTGGGAAAGAGGAAGCTTCTGCAAGGACCACTGAACTGACAGGAGCCACTGTAAGATCCGCATGTGTAACCTGGCCAGAGGTACCAGCATGATGGTGGAGGCCATGGATCCCAAGAGCTGAAGAATTAGCCTGGCCTGAACTTTTCTGAGGGGCAACAGTGCGTGGATCTGAGACTGCAACACTCTTATCCTGTCTAGTGGCAGAAAGGCATGCATTTGAATAGAGTCTAGCTCTGCGCCTATAAAAACAACACGCTGTGAGGGCTGCAAGGCAGACTTTTCCCAGTTCAACGTAATTCCTAGACGTTGGCAAAGTGAGATGGTCGTCTCCCTGGCTTGAATGAGCAGATGCCTGGTGGGGGCGGTAAGAAGCCAGTCGTCCAGATACAGACACACCTGGAATCCTAGATGTCTCAGGTGAGCTGTCACCACTGCCAAACACTTGGTAAACACCCTGGGAGCTGTGGTGAGACCAAAGGGCAGGGCACAAAACTGGAAGTGACTGGCTCCTAGCCGGAAGCGTAAATGACTCCTGGATGCCTTCTCCATTTTGATGTGGTAGTAGGTATCCTTGAGATCGATGGAGCACATCCATACTCCTTTCTCCAGCAGTGGAAAAATGGACCGAAGTGTGACCATTTGGAACTTGGACTTCAGGACGTAGTGATTCAGTCGACTGAGATCCAGAATGGGTCTCAGGTCCCCTGTTCTTTTCGGCACCAAAAAGAGTCGTAAGTTCCTGATCCGACATGGTCTGAGGGGACTGGTTGGATGACTCCTTTTTCTAGCAGCTTTGCAACTTCTAGTGCTGCTTGATCCCATTGACTGGGTGGGACGTCCAGGATCCTTCTGACTGGAGGGGGTGTCGACGCAAAGGGAATAGTGTAACCTCCGGTAACTATTCGAAGCACCCAACGATCCTGGGTGATGCTTTCCCAGGCTTCCGGATGCAACGAAATTCGGCCCCCCGACTGGCTCCGGAATAGCACAGTCGGGCAACGCCTCAGGAATGCTGGAAGGAAGAACTGCGAAAGGAATCGCGGTCTCCCGAGTTGCGGGGGCCTCCTCTGCCTCTAGGATGGCGTCTTCTGGAATAACCCCCCCCTCTGCCTCTGGAGGGGGACTCACCTTGAGCTGTGGGAAAGGACCTCTGAGACTTTTTGAACCACATTTTCCCTCCTCTCTGAGCTTTGGGATAAGGCCTAGAAGGGAGAGAAAAACGCACCCCAATGGCAGATAGGGTCTTTCCCTCCTGTTCGTATCTAGTGAGGGTGTTTTTCACTTTGGGCCCGAAGAGAGAGGACCCATCAAAGGGTAAGTGAAGGAAGACTTAAAGGCCTCCGCAAAATGACACAGACGCATCCATGCTCGCATTCTGAGAGCTACGCATGAGCTAGCTGCCCTACTCACCGCTTCGGCTGCATAAGATATGAGCCTCATAGACAAGTTGACTATGGAACCTAGGGTAGACAACTAGGTGTTAACACAGTCTGCGCTACCGCCTCAGGCATGTTACCCGTCAGAGTATCTCCTAGCTCCTTCAGGAGATCTCTTTGGAGCTGAGTGAAATGACAGAGGTAATTCAACGACCGTAAGGTAAGGTCGCCGAAGACAGGGTACGCTTCCCATACCGGTCCATACTCCTGGACTCCTTGTTAGGTGGGTGGACTGAAGAAGAAGCCTCTGCAACTTCCTGCTGAGTGGCTGCTGCCACCACCAAGGCATCTACCGAAACCACTTTGGTAAAGAACTATTTGCCCGAGGGAGCAGACAGGAACTTGTTTGGACGTCTGGGCACTGGTTCCAAGGACTCAGGGTTCTCCCACACCCTTCGACAAATCAAGTCCAGAAGTTCGTCGAAGGGTGGAGACACCCAGGAGGTGGAGGGTTGAGCTCCGAAGGCCTTGAGGAATATCGACTCCTCAGTGGGGGTCTTGGAAGGCCAGTCGCCTCTCTGTCTCAAAATCTCCAGGATGTCGGAGAAAGAGACATCATCGGAGGACGACTTGGGGGACCCTTCTGATTCCTCGAGGTCGGTATCGGAAGTGAGGGACTGGGAATCGATGTGCTTCCTCTTGCACGACTTCTTACTGGGAGGCTCCTCAGGCACCGACTCTGAGGGGCCCTCAGAAAGTAGGGGACCGCTCAAGGGGGTATCCCCAGACCTTCAGGCTCCGCCATCCACGGAGAGGGGGGTGTCAGAGGCTCTAGCTGGGGTGTAAGGGGACGGAGTGACTGATCCCGGTGATGTACCTGACGACCTGGCCAGGGCGCTCCTCATGGCCTCGAAGGCCGGTCCCCCTGAGTCCGAGGACCGATCTGTCTCTGAGACTACTACCGGAGTCGAGATTCCACAAGCCGAAGCACTGAGAGGGAGGCTCGGAACTGACAGGAGTCCCGAGGTATCCCCCTCGGGTCTGACTGAGGAAACCCGAGTGTCAAAACCTGAGGACGGAGCCGAAGCCGGCTCCGATAGACTCACCTGGGGTATCGGAGATGACACCAGAACATCACTCGGCGCGGAGCACTCCGGCTCCGACGACACATGGGTGTTCGGAGGAGGAATCATCGGTACAAGAATGGAAACTGGCTCCGGAGTCGACTGGGTCGGAGCCGAAAACTGTTTTGCTAGCACCGGCGACCTTAGGAGCCTCTGGACCATCCTATCCACATCCAAATCAGACAGCCTAGAGGAATTGGAAGAAATAGAAGGAGATCTGGATCTCCCGACTGGAGACTCATGCCTGACACTGGGTGACTGGCTCCGAATAGGTTCCAATAGCATCGGAACCGAGGTCGACTCCAGTACAACAGATACCGCTCCTGCGGCCCCGAAAACAATGGAGCCGAGGAGGTAGGATCCATTTCCGAGTCCTTCTCCTTCGGCCCCGAGGACAGTGGAGCCGAGGAGGAAGTATCCAATTTACAAACCTTCTCCGATGGCTCCGAAGCAGCAGACGGAGCCAGAGATCTTTTCTTGGCCTTAGGAGGCTTAGACTTGGTACTAGAAGACGAAGATGACTCCAAGGCCTCCTCAAAGGAGGGCTTGATCAGACCCTTCAAAATCAGTTTATTTTTAAATTCCTGCAGTACCCTAGGACTAAAAACATGACAGAAACTGCAGGACTCCTGCAAGTGAATAGCACCAAGACAATACACACAGATAGAGTGCCCATCTGTAATGGACATTTTATAGCCACATTTTGTACACTTCTTAAACCCAGAGGGTTTATGCTCCTTCAGTTCTTTCGACATGGTAAGCAACCGCGCCACTCACAACCGACAGAGACAACACAAGGAAGGCAGGGAGACCAACAACCACTAAAAAGGACAAGGAAACTCTAATTTAAACGCTTCCTAAGAGGGATTCAACCACCAACACGAACACAGCACAAAACAACAAGGGAACACACTGGAGAGGACTAGGTCCCCTAACTTAAACGGGCCTAGCCTGCGAAAACAGTAGGGATACCACAAAACATTAAACTCTCAAAAAACTCACACAACCACTAGTCCGACACAAAGTTAGCTATCAAAATAGCTTTTCTGAAAAGTAGACTGCTAAATACTTAGAAATATTTTAAAAAAGGGTACTTAGCCACAGCCAAGCGAGACCACGTCCTAACTCTACAAGCAGCAAACGAGATCTGGGGCTAAGGCGAGGTGCATCTTGGGATACCGGGTTAGCCCAGCCAATTAGAGACTTCGTGCTAGAGAAATTTGGCCGAGTCCTTACTCACGGGTTCCCGAATGTAGGTGGGATAGGACCACATAACATCCTTGGTTTACTATACTGAGCACCCATTTGTCATCTGTGATGGTAGACCATACCTCTGTGAACCTGGCTAACATTCCCCCCAAAGGAAACCTAGGGCCCACAGACGTAGGCACAAGAAGGCTGGAGTCATTGAGAATGTTTGCTTTGGGGAGCTGGCTTAGAACTCCCCGATTTAGCAGAAGAAGAATGTCACTGCTTAGCCCTTTGAGGGGCAGAAGGCTGCCCTCTGGAAGATCTGAAACCCCTAGGCCTAGAGCGACCCTGCTTGCCAGAATCAGGGAAAGACCAACTCTTGAAAGGATGATGCCTACTAAACCGAGGAGCTTACATAGATTTTGCCTTATCCTCCAACTTCTTCAGTACCTCCTCAGCCTTATTACCAAAAAGATTGCCCTTGTGCAAAGGAACATCTAGCAATTTAGACTCAACAGGTTCAGAAAGAGGCTGCTCCCTGAGACAAGCATGGCTTCTAATTACAGAAACAGTGGCTGCTGCTCTGCAGAAAGCCTCCAAAGTGTCAAAACCACAATGAAGTGAATGCTTATTAACTAAAATTTCAGAATTCAGTAAATCTTGTAAATCTTTGCTCTCTGCCATGGAAGGAATATCTCCAAGTTTAGCCTTAATAGCCTCCAAAGAATGCTGCAGATACTTAAGCATGTGAAAAAGACGATTCACAGATATAATGGCAAGAATTGCAGAGGTATCGACTTTTTTACCCCACCTGTCCAAAGCCCTAGACTTCTTATCAGAAGGCACAGGGTTTTTAGCAATAGTAGCCTTAACACCCTCGGGGCCTTGAGAAATAATTTCTGGATCAGCAATAGGGTTTTTAAAAAGGAACTGTTGAGATTCAGGAACCCTATAATACCTATCCCGTTTTCTGGGGGCAGGAGGAACAGAATTAGGAGTTAAAGAATTTTCCATGAAAACATCATCCACAACTTCCAAAACTGGAGGTATAGCCAGAGGCTTATGCTGAGGCAAATCCAAAAATTCCCTGATTCTTTTCTTAGACTGAGGAAAATCCTGACATTCCCATTTAAAATGCTCCCTAATAGGTATTCAAAGTATCCCCAAAGGAAAAATCTTCTGGAGGGGAGGCAGAAGAGATAGAGTCCTCAGCATCAGAAACTTCAAAGCCAGAAAAAGTTGAGAATGTCCTTCTTCACCAACAGACATACTGGATATCTCAGAATCTGAGACAGACAAAACATCAGGAGATAACTCCCTAGCCCTCTTTGAAGGGGGGGGGGGGTGAGAGCCCCTAAATCAGGGAAAGAAGATCACCAGCCATCTTTACCAATCTGAGGCACAGATGGAGAGGCCGATGCCTGCTTGCGAGTAGGTTTGCGGCTGGAAGGTTTACTCGCAATACAGTGGGTCTCGGGAGGCCTAGCAACTGCAGAAGTCTGAACTAAGGTAGTCGGTCTGGTTCTGGTCTCATGTCAAAAAGAAGCGGCGTCAGAAGCCAGTGCCTGCAAAGTGGCTCCGGACCCATCTGAGGCAGCGACAAACGGAGGTTTTGAAGATGAAATAGCAGCCTGCGGCATGGAGGACTCTGTAAAGGTCTTGGCAGAGGCTTGCGGCTGAAAATCTGTGGACTGCAGGGGCTGCGAAAGCGCTTCACTGACTACCGCTGTGCTGACGACCAATTTCACCGGTGTGTCATCGGCAGATTTAACCGTAGGCCTGTCGTGGTCCTTGTCTTTGCGTTTCCTAGGTATATCCAAAGTCGGGAGACCAGAAGATGCCATACCGACGAACTTAGGTCAGACTCCAAAATGCTTATGCAAAATCTTAGCTCTACGGCGTATGGTATCCAGGTTAAAGGAAGCACAGAGATCGCAGTTGGGGACGTCGTGCTCAAGGCCCAAACAAGTTATACAATAGGAATGGAAATCACGGTGCGGAATCAGTTTTCCACAGGCAAGACAGTTTTTAACTTTATCTGACATTCGTTAAAGCAAAAAAAGAGGATCCCCAATGGGGGTACTTATCTGAAAGCAAAGCATCTTCAACTTGGTAGTCGGAAAGCAAAACGAAGGTAAACGGCTGACCGGCACTAGTGCAAATTGTATCTGCTTCGAGCACCGCGGCAAGAAAGACTGAGGAAATGGCGTCGGCTGCCTCCCTTTATACCTGATGTTTTGATATCAGTTTTACAACCGGCGGCAGCCAACGTCATATACCAAGGACTCTGGTATTCGGGCCGACTGAGGGCTACCGGGAGATGGATAACCCACGTGTGAGGACTGCAACAGTGAATCACGAAGAACATCTGCTAAACAATACAGGAGGAGGAGAAGGGAAGGTCCAGCAGCCACTCAGAGGAAAAGTTTTTACTAAATACTGCATAGCTACAGAGACTATAGCCTCTGCAAGTGGCTTACCTTTGACACTGCACTCAAAATAAAAAACCTTTGCTGCTTGAGGATGCAAGACTTCCTGGGGTATATGCGGTATATCATGTGAGCAATGGTCCCCGAAGGACAAACTGCATGACTCTGAGTAGGATGAGTCTCTTTCACAGCAGCTGTGGAGATCAGCTTATTTGGATTAGGAAACCCAGCCCCACAGTCAAACTTTAAGGTGATGCAACAAACTATAAGCCTTCCTTCAGACAAAAGCCATTGCATTAGGGGTGGTCCAGGCAGCCTTTTCAGCCACCCTGATAACTATAGAAGGAGCAATCCATGAAGACTTCTTTCTGGACTGGAAGGCCTTGTGACGAGTCCTTCTTATGGAGTATGTGCAGAGAAAAGTCTTACCGAACAAAGCCATTTCACTGTTGCTCCTCTATAAATCTCAAACTGATGCTCCAGTTTAAAGAAACCATCAAGCAACATGAAGCCATTTAATATATCCTTAAAAAATGCATTAGCTTCCTCTACTGATTGCACACCTGCTGTGACCTACATCATCACACCTAGTACTGCGATGATGTGAAGACAAAGGATGCAGATGTTATGCCATCTGACAACTACTCCATGCTAATGTGTGTAAAAGTAAAAAAAAAAAAAAAAAAACAAAGTCAAAGAATGGGCCCCCAGAAAACAGTAATACTTAATGAATATACTTGTTTTCATTAAATATTAGTGTAACCTGGATGTCTGAACTTTGTGCAAGTGTCCCAAAAGTGCAGGAAAAAAGTTAACATGATTAATGCAAAACATACCCATTTCCCTTTTTAACAGTACATATGCTGAGTTATGGAAAATGAGTATGTATCGGAGAATGTCTTTAACAATGTTATCTGTCTAGTGGAAGCAATGATAGAAAGACTTCCACCAACAACTTAATGTCAAGTGAGTGGTGTCCACCACAGCCACATACCAAAAAGGTCGAGAGGTCACTTTTTTTTACACTTCTAGGAACAAAACTGTATCACGCCACCAGTGAATTTTTTGAAAAAGGCAGAACGGAATGCAGATGCTGCATTCGTTTCACCACAATGCACATGACCTTTAAAGATGAGGTCTGCTGGCCATTCCCCCACCGCTTCTGATGCATCTTTTCCAGGATCTCCCCAAGCCTGGGGTTTTGTGTCTCTATGTCTGGAGGGGAGGGCTGGAAAATTTGTGTCCTCGTCCAGGCCAGGTTGAAATACTCTGCAAGAATATCTAAGTGCCTGCTGTTACATTTGGTCTTCCTTGGAGCTTTGAATGGTGATCCCGAAGACGAGGGCTTTGGCCCTGAAACAGATGACTTCACTCTAACAAGCCCAGGCCCTGTTGTGATTTTAGAAAGCTGGCAGACTGGTACAGCTATACAACAGGATGGATCAAGAGGATGCAGCTATAGCTGAAGCAGACTGGGTACCAGAGAAAATCATATAGTGGAAGAGTGAAGATGTGTGGATTGAGGAAAGAGCCAAACTTGGCGCCAGGACAAAAGTTTCTGTTACCTCACTGGCAGAAGGCATAAAAACCAACATTGCACTGACTTGAGCAGACACCACAGCCTCTCCCACAACCATTAAGTGGAGAATTAACAGGTTCAGCCAACTCCAACATGACCAATTAAAGAGCTAAAGTTAATACTACAACCAAAAAGGTAGTGGCCCAATGACTTAAACCCTTCCTATTACAAGGGAAGCAATACACACAGGAGCAAACATTGCTGTTCTCTCCTAAACAAAATAAATGATAGAAGTAAAAATCTTTTGCTGGAATACTTATTTCATATGGTGCTTAATTTTTCTTAAAATGTCATAGATCTCAGAAATAAAATTAGATTTGCAGATTACTGTTAATTTAATATGCAATAAATTTTACATCCAAAAAAAGGTTATCAAACTATTTATCATTCTTTGCAAGTCATGTGTGAGGGACCAAAAAGACAGATTTTCAAAAGTGTGCTTCTTACAGCCCAAACATAAAAAGACAGTCTATCCCCATTCTAGGGATACTAGCAAAAGCTCTGGAAGATCAAAGGGTGGAATTTAATTTGTGGCAATTTTTCATGGAAAAGTTAATACGAATGCACCAGTGATCCTTCTAATGAACATCTAGGAAATGTGAGTTTGGGTGTACCATCTCAGATCTGGCAGCTGATGCCATGGGGTATGTAGGCAGGAAGACTGCAACTTGATGAAATGAGGTCATATCAAATTAAAGACCTCTGCTGAACAGTGAGACAGCCATTCCAAGCAAGACCAATGACATTCCTGACTACTAAAAATGAAATGAATATCTTCTACCAACTCAAATTTTGGAACATGCTTTAATGCCAGCTGACCTTATAAAAACAAAGTCAAAAGTTGGGTGTGCTGTGTGATCAGACAATTCAAAGTATGCTTCAGCTTAATATAAGATGACAGCTGCTAACGACAGGAGAGGAAACTGAAAACCAAAAAGATTTCTACTAGTAAAACACAAAATGATTTTAGGAAAGACCTTAAAAGCAGTAGTGGGATGCTTCATTGAGGGCTTAATCACCGAGGAGAAATCAAGATGGGACTAATGGGAGGAGGAACTTTAGTAAAACACATTTACAAATTATTTTTGGTTTCTTTAGCCATCAAAAGGAACTAGGGTGCTACCAAATTCTTCCATCCTGATAAAAACAGAGAAGGTCCAGACTACTGCGAAAATGGTGCTCTATGGTCTAAACGCAATTGTCTTTATGGCCTAAAAAGTGATTAGTTATTGAGGAAGAATGATGCTTTCTTTAACTACATTGCTGATAAAGTATACAATTACGTCATTGTTTCAGGTAAAGTGTTACCTAAGAGTTATAAACCAGTATGAAGAACTTCATGACATTAAATATGGCTCAAAGTTGGAACATTTTTTAAGCTCCCCTACCATCCCCCTCACCCAACCACCACAATCAACTAGGACTTTCTCTCTATCCCCCCAAACAATCTGAGAGCTTCTAATAGATAACTTCTCTGAGGGGAGAGCCTTTTAGACACCCACAGCAGGACTGGGAAGTAAGGGCTAAATGGAAAGAGGGCAGAGGCTGGAAGACATCACATTGTAGCAAATAATCAAGATCCCTGTCTTAAGAGGAAGTAACACACAACGATGCCAGGTGTGCAAGGTTCACATATTTGCACACTACACTCAATGATTGTCAGTGCACTCCTTCCTAAGCTACTGTGTCCATCTGCATAGTTCATGGCCTTCACCAGAGACCATGGAGGTACCAGACAAACTTATCTCCCTTCACTGGGATAGGGGAGCTAGCAAGTGTCTGCTTCATCCAGTCCCACAACTTCCAACCCTTCTGGTGATTTAGGCTTCTCCCAAACATAGGCCGCTGGAAGCACAGATGTCCTGCTTTTGTGCCAGTGGGATAGCAGGTTAGAATATTTTATGATGTCACTACTTCACAGACAAGAACTTCTCTTTCTTTTTTCAAAGACAGAACTAGTGGAGTTGCTTAATTATTAAGTAATGTTTACAGTCATTTTCTTCTGACAGCATTGCAATACTTTTATTAACTGGTGTGGTGAAATGCCTTCCAAAAAAATCAGGTTTGGGTCAAGATATGAAAACTACACAGTGGTTTTTCATGGTCACATTTTTATCCACAAAAGCTCTAACAGCTAAGATGCAACAACAAGAGGGGCGGTGACATGAACAAGAAGATACATACAAAGCAAAATGCAACTGAAGGGATGACTGGAAAAAGAGGAAGAAAACTACCATTAACTACCATTACCTGTAGAGGACTGCTACCAATTGTCATGGTGAAAGAACTATAGAAATATTCTGCCATCTACAATGGTTTGACTGCCTTTACAGCCAGTGCAATAGAGTGACTACTAGAAGAGGTAGCTCCCTTACACAGGACTGTTTCAAAGCCAAACACCAGTGACTGCATCCCAGAAAAACTCCAAATGTCTTGTATACATAATACACTTACTTCAAAATGGTATCGTGTTGCCAAGTTATTTGTGTGAAAAATTAAACACTTTTTATGGTGGGGCCTGTACTACTAATTAAATAACAATAATTTCATTATTTTACTTAAAAGGAAAACTCAAACTTTTGAAGAAAAACTGAAGGATACAGCCACAAGGAATAGCTTTACTTAAATAATGACCAAAAATGTAGCTTTTGAACAAATGCAGCCTCAGACCACAATGTAAGAGAAGTTCACCCCTCATAAAACAGGAATAATCATCAAATTGCATCACATCAAATAATGACAGTCACAAAGCTTACTGGCTGCATGGCTTGAACACGTGGGTACAGTCTTTCTCCAAGTGCTTGTCTATGTGCAGGTAAAGGGTCAGGATCATCACTGGGATTTCCTTCAGCAGCTGGCCGAAAAGGCCGTGTATCAATTGAAAGCTGTCTTCTGAAATCCCTAAGAGGAGAAATTATACTTGAGGTCTTCAAATCAATTAGGAATCTAGATAAAAACCAAGCAAACAAAACAGATTTCTGGAAAAAAGGCTACATAAAAATTAAGAACTTCAGAATATTTTTTTGGTTTGTAAATAAAGACTTTAAAATGTATAAAAGTAGAAAGGCCTACTCAAATCTGAATCTGTAATTTACATTTAATGCACACATTCTGCATTTAACTGCCCAAGTATCTTAGATTCAGAAATAAATATTAAATGCTACATTTGTACAATAATCTAGTCCCAAATAATATACTAAATCACCTCGCCAGCCACCATTCAAAGGACTGCTCTCCACTCAAGGTGTTGAATGAGCAATGGCAAACTGGCTGCAGTAGGCTGTCAGCCCTTGTTGAGATACTTACACATACAAAAGAATGCAAGCAAGAAAGTACAGTTATGTAAAATCTTACCATAACAGTAAATGTCCCTCTCCTTATTGTTGCCATACTCCTTACATAACGGATCTCCTGTCAAGGATAGCCCAACATCTGGCCAGTATACCAGTACAAAGAAGACAGGGGGTAGGAAGGAGGGAGAGAATACTGCAACAGTGAAGAGAAGGACATCTACTGTTATGTTAAGACTTTAAATAACTGTACTATGTCTTTCCATATCACTGATGCAGTATTCCTTACATACGGAAGGGTACAAAAGCTCAAGAGGAAACCTTGAAGGAGGAAGGCACTGAAGGGTCCTCTATAAACTCATGCAGGACAGCCATGGCAAAGGCGGCTCTTGCTCTGGAAATCGCATCCGACTTGTAATGCTTAGTGACGGTATGGACGGAAGTCAAAGTAGCAGCTACAAGGATGGAATTGGTACCTAGTCCTTTGAAAAAGGCACCAGAAGAGGCATTCTGGTAGAATGAGCCTTTACAGAACAAGAAATACATTTACCCTGAAAACATAAAGAACAATAAATAAAATAAAATGCATTAACTTTTTCACCACATCTTTCGTCCCCATACTGGCAAGTTGTCTTGCAAGCAACTGAAGCTCCTGGTTTAAATGACAATATACCTCTTATGCCAGTTTTAAAGTTAAGAGCAATGAGACTGTAGTTCAGTTTTAGTATAAAAAAAATCAAGGGTCCTTTTTTAAATATATTAATTACAAAAGATTCTTTTAGTAATTATCATCATCAGTATTATTACTATTTTTACAAGTTCACACTAAAATTGGCATGTTATAACTTAAATATTCATTAGATGTTTTAGGACAGTTTTGATTTTAGCATTTTAGTGTAGTTATTTATAGACAGAATAAGGTACATTCAACCCCAACCACTATTTGGAAGTAACTTGTTATATGTAACCTGTTATTCATAAATTACCATCCACGACAGTGGTATTCATACATCATCCATGGCAGTGACATTTTATACACACATCAACACATTCATTAATATATAGATTACATTTTTTGTATTTCTCAGATGAAACCAATATTTAAACAGTGTTTTTATGTTTCCCATTTCTTTGTACATATATAAATATTCAAATTTTTGTTAAGGCAATGGGTTGAGAGGTTTTTACATGTGCTAAGATATTATGGCATAGTGAGAAAGTTGGATTAGATTTATTATTTTAGTTTTGGTTCTCAACTTTGCTGTCTGTATTTTATGAGAGGATTTGTTTCTTTAATGGTCTTGAATATGTAAATTAGACTTCCTAGGTAATTTATATAACATGGGAGGGAGTTATGTGACGGGGATAGGATCTGAGGAAGTCCTACTTGCTGGGGACGAAAAACGTGGTGAAAAAGTTAACACGTTTTATTTTATTTGTTCTTTTTGGTTATTAAACTCGAGTTTCATACAGACCGCACTGCTGCCATTTTTTATACCTTCCTAGTACTGATGCATACTGATAATTCATTTTGTTGGCTGGTTCTTGGCTCTTCAGCACCATTCCTACTTTTTGGTTTTACTGTGTTGGTAATAAAGGAACCTAGGGAGGTGCAAGCCTCGGAGAAGGAAACCCATCTTGTGCACACTATTATGGAGCTGCGGCATGAATTTGGCTCTTTAGTGGGAGAGCTTACACAATTGGTGAACATGTTGACTGCAAATTTAACTGAAATTAGAGCTAGTCAGAACACTTATGGGTTGTCAGGCAACCAGGAAGCACTGCAACGAGTGACAAGCCATGAACCAAAATTTTTATTACATCAGAACCAGAATCAGAGTTCTAAGGAGGACGACATTACTAACGCTATGGAATTAACGCCTAGGATTTTTCACTCACCCTCGCAAGAGCGGTTGGACACACAACATTTATATGTCCTAAAGGGAGCAAGACCAAAGGAGAAGTGACCACAATATAAAAAAGTGACTAACAACTTTAATGTTAAAAACAAAACAGTTTCCAAATAATGACAATACTGAATGTAGGGGGGTCTCAGAACTGGCAGACTGGATTGCATGGATGCACAACAATAATTTTTCTTTTAAAATGGGACATTATGATTTTATTGAAAATGGAACTTACCAGGACAATATTGATTTACTGTATGATTTACTGTTCAAGTACAAGTCACTGCAACTGGATAACTGGTATATGAATGAATGTTTAGGAGAAAGTGGTATCCAAGGGGTTAAGGATTTGCAAATATCCGAATAATGTATTAGATGGGTCTGTTTTTCATAAGGAACTGCTCAATATATCAGATTAGTGTGGTTTCTCTATTATGGAACTTATTAAAAATAATAATAAGGAGGTGGAAAGTATTTACAAGATAACAGAGTTAGTAAACTGATTACAGGTGACCTGATGTATATACCACTGAAGAAAAAAATTCAATATTAAGGGTAAAACTGAGGAAAAGATTGGTTACTTGTTTAGAAGGAAAAACAATAAATATGCAAGAGATGTATTGGAATATAAAGAACACAGGTGTTGTCACAGACCTAAGCAAGGGCACCAGGCAAGACAAAAGAATGATCAAAGAGACAAGTACAGAAATGCATACGAAAGGAAAACAAACACTTTGGATGAGCTTGAGGAAGAAATTATTTTTAGAGAGGGAAATAATTTGAGAATTAATGACCCTTTAGACTCCCCTGCCCTCAGAAGGTCGGAACGATTAACAAACAGGCCACAAAATGCTAACCAATACAACAGGGAGAAAATTAAACAAGAGTAATAGTAATATTAACCATAATTGTGAAAATACTAGTAATAAGGGTAACCAGAGTAGGGATGAAGTTGGAAAAAATAATAGTAATACTGGAGAAAGTACAGTTGTGTGCACTTACCATAAATGTAGATGTTCGAGTGTATTCACTGTTGCAGTCATCATATTTGGGTTATCCCTGCCCGGGTTGCCCTTGGCCGGCCCGAATACCAGAGACTTAGTTTTTCTACGTCAGATGATATTGCTTTAGGACTGACGTTAGATCGTCAGTAGTATAAAGTACGGCAGCCAATGGCATTACATCGTTTTTTCTTGCCCTGTCAGGAGCCCCCCAAGTGGGAGCTAGGTTATGGTGGAAGAACCCCACTAGTAGAAAGTAAATACCAAAATGTTCCTTGTAAGTACAGAGAGAGAGAAAAAAAGAGGGGGAAGGAGGGGGGAAACCAGGACTGCAACAGTGAATACACTTGAACATCTACATTTATGTTAAGTGTACACAACTGTACCATGTTCTTCATGTTTCACTGTTGCAGTCATCACATTTGAGTTGATGTCCAAAGCTGAGAAAAAGGGTGGAGGAAGTCAAGGAGACTAGGGGCTGGCTAGGATGCCCTGTAAGACTGCAGTGGCAAAGCCTGCCCTGGAGTTGGAGAAGATAGGCAGGTGGTAATGCTTGGTGAAAATGTGAACAGATATCCACGTGGAAGCCTCCAGGGTGTCCCTGGTGGGGACTCCTCTGAGGAAAGCTGCAGAGGTGGAGGCTGCTCTGGTGGAGTGAGTCCTGACCCCCTTAGGGGGAGGTTTTCTGTGTTGCTTGTAACAGAAATGGATGCAGTGTGCTATACATTTGGAAATTGTTTGTTTGGAAATGGCTTTGCCCTCTGCCCCTGCAGCAAAGCTAACCAGAAATTAAACAGACTTTCTGAATGGTTTAGTCCTGTCTAGATAAAATCTGAGCTGTCTGTGCACATCTAGAGAGTGCAGGATCCTTTCCCCCTTGTTTTGTGGGTTAGGAAAAAAGGTGGGCAAATGAATGGATTGGTTAAGAACCACACTGGACACCACTTTGGGCATGAAGGATGGGTTAGTCCTGAGGGAAACTATGTCAGCATAGAAGATGACGAAGGGTTCCACAGTCATGAGTGCTTGTAGTTCAGGGACTCTTCTGGCTGAAGTGATGGCCAGAAGAAAAGTGGCCTTCCAGGAGAGAAATTTTAGCTCTGCTGAAGATGCTGGTTCAAAGGGTGGCAGGGTGAGCTTTTCCAAAACAAAGTTAAGGTCCCAAGCTGGGGTGGGTGCTCTTCTGTGTGGCCTCAAATTGCTAGCCCCTCTTAGGAATTGTTTGATAAGAGGGTGTGAGAAAAGGGGCTGCTCAGTGTGGAAATGAGCAGAGATAGCAAAGGCATGAATTTTAAATGAGGAAAAGGAGAGACCACTGTGTAGCAGGTCAGCTAGGTAATCCAGGATGACAGGCAGGGAGGGCTGTGCCGTATCGGCTCCCTTGGCCTGAATCCAGGTGCAGAACCTTTTCCATTTGTCAGCATAAGACTTTCTAATGCTAGGGTGTCTGGTCTCACACATAACATCTAGAACCTGTTTACTGAGGGTGTCAGATTGATCAGTGGTCAGGGAATAAGCCAGGCTGCCAAACTGAGGGTCTGCAATTGGCGATGCATGAATTCTCTTTCCCTCTGGGTCAGGAGGGGTGGGGTCTGAGTGAGATGTCATGGTGACAGTGGGGACAGGCTGCGCAGCAGTGGGTACCACTGCTGGTGAGGTCAGTCTAGAGCAATTAGAATTGACCTTGGTTTTCCCTCCCTTATTTTGACCAGTACCCTGGTGATGAGAGGTAGTGGAGGAAATGCATAGACCGACAGAATGACCCAAGGGAAGGATAGAGCATCCACTTTCCAAGCCATGCAGTGATGTTCCCTGGTGCAGAACTTGCTGAGCTGATGGTTGGTGTAGGAGGCAAAGAGGGCGACCTTAGGGGTGCCCCATTTCTGAGTTATTAGGATGAAGGTTATTTTGTCTAGCTGCCACTCATGTGGGTCCAGAAGATTTCTGCTTAAGTGGTCTGCCAGAGAGTTTAGAGAACCTGGCAGGAATTGTGCTAACAGGTGTCTGCTTAAGTGGTCTGCCAGAGAGTTTAGAGAACCTGGCAGGAATTGTGCTAACAGGTGGAGTTGCATGGCAGAGGCTGTGTGCCAAAGGGTCATGGCCAGCCTGCACAGAAGGAAGGAGCGAGTCCCTCCCTGCTTGTTGATATACCACATTACAGTGGTGTTTTCTGTTTGATCAGGAGAGCCCCTGGGGAGAGTAGGGGCCTGTAAGCTGTCAATGCGTGCTGGACAGCTAACATCTCTTTCTGGTTGATGTGCAGATGGATTTGCTGTGGCTCCATTGGCCCTGTATGCACCTGCCGTCCAGGTGTGCACCCCAGGCATAGTCTTATGAGTCTGTAGTGAGGGTCTGGGCGGCGTGGGATGGTGAGAAAGGTAGTCCCTTGTTGTTGAAGCATGCTGCTACCCACCAAAGAAACTCTTTCCTTAGGCATGATATCACTGGTAAAAGTTTACAGGTCTTGAGAGTGTTGCCACCAAAGGCTTTTTAGGTACATCAAAGTTTCCTCATATGCAGTCTAGCATATGAAATGAGTAGAATACATGATGCCATGAACCCCAGAGCTTGCAGGATTTTCCTTGCAGATAACTGGGGTCTGGTGGCTAGTTGAGAGAAGTAGGCTGTTAGGTAAGTTTGCTTTTCTGGTGTAAGGAATGCCATCTGGGATGCTGTGTCCAGACTTGCTCCCAGGAATGTAATCCTTTGGGTGGATACTAGTTTGGATTTCTTTTCGTTGCTAGTGTACCCTAGGGAGTTCAGTTGGGACTTTACAAAGGCCAGGTGCTTGAGTAACCTTTCCTCACTGTCTGCATGAATTAGGCAGTCATCTAAGTATGGGTAAATTTGGATAATCCTTTGTCTGCAAAAGGCAATGGCAGGAGCCAGACATTTTGTGAAAACTCTGGGAGCAGTAGATAAGCCAAAGGGAAGCGCAGATAACTGAAAGTGCAGGGATTCTGTCTTGAAATGTAGACATTTCCTGCATGATTCCCTGATAGGGATGTGGAGGTAAACTTCTTTTAGGTCTAGGGTGGCTAGCCAAGCATGCTTGGAGAGCATGGGTAGCAGTTGCTGGAGGGTGAGCATTTTGAATTTTGTTATCACCAGGAAGGTGTTTAGAATGAAGAGATTGAGGATGGGACACCAGGGTGCCCTCTTTTCTGGGTACCAGAAATAGTCTGGATTAGAAACCTTGGCCTATCTGTTCTGCAGGAACATGCTCTATTGCCCTCATAGAGAGCAGGGAAAGGTCTTGCTTTATCGCCTCTGCCCACTGGTTTGGAGGTAGATCTGGGAACCCTTTTGAGGTCGGAAGAGTGTGGAAAAAAATTGTATCCCAGGGACACTATGTTGAGGACTCCGCAGTCCTTGGTAATGGTGGCCCAGGTGCTTGCGTGAAAGGTGAGGTCCCCCCCGGAGTAATTGTAGGTGGGTAGAGGGAGGGGGTGGGGGAGGAGAGTCATTGTGAGTTCTTACCATGATGGGGTGGCTTAGAACTCCCTGGTTTTGAAGTGGAGGAATTTCACTGTTTTGCTCTCTGCATTCCCTGTGGCTGTTGTCTGGGGGGGTCTGCTTCCGCAGGGTCTGGGCTGAGCTGACCTGGTGGGAGCAGGAAAGGACCAGTGCTTGGAGGGGCAATGCCTGCTGAACCTTGATGGCTGGACCTGTAGGAAATCCTTAAATATCTGCATAGATTTAGCTTTTTCTTCCATCTTTTTTAAGACCTCTTCTGCCTTAGTGCCAAATAAGTTGTCTTTGTGGAAGGGTGCATCCAATGATTTAGATTTAACATAGTCTGGCAAGGGCTGTTCCTTACGCCATGCATATCTTCTAAGGACAGAACCGGTGACTACTGCCCTGCAAGAAGCTTCTAGGGCGTCAAAACCACAGCGTAAGGTATGCTTAGTCACTTGCCTTGCAGAATGCATTAACTGTTGTAACTCTTTAGATTCTGCACAAGCAGGAAAGGACAACACTTTTTGTTTGAGGAGTTCCATGGTATGTTGCTGAAATTTTAGCATATGGAACTGGCAATTTACTGCTCTGGTAGCAAGAGTAGCAGAGGTGTCTACTTTTTTACCCCATCTGTCTAATACTCGGGAAATCCCTATCTTTGGGGGTGGGATTCTTAGCAAAGGTTGCTTTAATTCCTTTGGGCCCTTGAAAAATTACCTCAGGCTCAGCAGTAGGGTTTTTGAAAAGAAATTTGTGAGAGTCAGGGACTCTGTAATACCTGTCAGGTTTTCTAAGTGCAGGAGAGAGGGCATCAGGAGTCAAACTGTACTCCAGAAAAACATCATCCAAGACTGGGGGAATGGCCAAAGGTCTGTGCTGTGGAAGATCCAAGAATTCTCTGAGTCTCTTTTTAGACCGAGGGTAGTCCTGACATTTCCATTGGACATGCTTTCTTAAGGTATGAAGGGTTTCCCCAAAGGAATAGTCCTCGGGTGGAGAGGCTGAAGGAATAGATTCCTCTGCATCAGAATCATAAGCAGAGAGGGGTTGCATGACTTCATATTCAGATGCATTCATTTTGTTTACAAAAAAGGCAGAAATTTAAAGGAATTAATGGAGCAGAAGGAAAGGGAAAAGCTTATAGAGCATAAAATGAAAGGGAAGGTGGGTACATATAAATGGTGAATATGTTCACAATGTGCACATATTAAAACAGTGACTGTGTACATACTCCTATAGAGATACGCTTGATTAAAGCAAAGGAATACAATAACTGTGACAGCAAAGGGTTAGTTTATTTGGCTATTTGTGACACCTGCAAAGCATTTTATGTAGGCAAAACTGAAAGAACCCTAAAAAAGTGCATTTATGAACACGTTTATAATATTAAAATTCAAAATATGAATAATGCCCTGTACAAACACCTTGGATTGTAAAAAAGCCTAAGTTTTTCTTTTTTGTATTAGAATTCATACACTGGAATAACAGGGATGGTATGTGGTAAGAGAAAAGTGAGTACAGGGAATCATACTGGCAAGTCGTCTTGTAAGTAAGTGAATGAAGCTCCTGGTTTATATGACAATATATCTCTTATGCCAGTTTTAAAGTTAAGAGCAGCGAGACTGTAGCTTAGTTTTAGTATAAAAAATTAAGGGTCTTTTTTAAATATTAATTACAAAAGATTCTTTTAGTAATCGTCATCATCATTATTACTATTTTTATAAGTTCACAGTAAAGTTGGCATGTTACAACTTTAACATTTATTAGATGCTTTTAGGACAGTTTTGATTTTAGTATTTTACTGTAGTTATAGACAGAATAAAGTACATTCAACCCGACCCTTATTTGGAAGTAACTTGTTATTCATAAATTACCATCCATGACAGTGTTATTCATACATTATCAGCCACGGCAGTGACATTTTATACATTCATCAATACATTCATTAACACACACACACACACACACACACACATATATATATATATATATATATATATATATATATATATATATAAAAAGTGTCCTTACCTTCCAAAATAAAGGCTCACTCTACTAGATCGATGGCTATGGATGATATCTGCATAGCAGCCACTTGCGCAAGACCTCATACCTTTATCACTCATTACAAATGGGATCTGGCCTCCAGGGGACGAGCATCTTTTGGTTCTATGGTGCTCAGGAATGTCCTTCCTTAGGGCCACCCAGGACTCAAATAGCTGGGGACTCGGTCCTAACAGTAAGGAATGAATAAAGATTTACAACATCATATAAAGAAGTTATGTCTTACCATAACGTTCAATCTGTTGTAGATCTTTATTCATTTATTACTTCCCGCCCTCCTTTCCCATGCCTGGACTCGTGGTGGACTTCAGGATTTCCTTTTAGTTAAGGTATCTGCTCAGACAGAGCACATACCTTAACTAAAAGGAAATCCTGAAGTCCACCAGGAGTCCAGGATTTCCTTTTAGTTAAGGTATCTGCTTAGACAGAGCCTCCTACTATCACTATTATTACATCTATACTATAACGGCAGGCAAACTCAATCTGAAGAGACTATGAGAGGGGCACTGTGGGTAGGTCTTAGCTGAGACTTTTTGGCTGGCGCGAGCTTGGTAACGGCCGTGTTGGTTCCGAGGATGGAACCGAAGTCCTAACAGTAAGGAATGAATAAAGATTTACAACATCAGATGAATTCTTACAGAAGTGTTTCTGTAGAACAACTTTACAGACATTACTGAGCTGTAATGAATGACATTTGACTGTTTTTAAACTGTCAGGGGATTTATGTGCCAAAGTACTTACTGAAAACTTGAACAGCTGCACCTTACTCTGATAAAGTCTACTGATACAACAGATGAATACTCTCAGTTTAGATAAATAAAGTATCCTTGTGGTTCCATATCAAACTATCCATTTTTTGTTTTAAATTTCTGACTTGCATGGCTAGTCTTTAAAGGGAGTATGAGTGGGATTTCCTGCTTATTTACATACATGACTGTTGTACTGCCTGTGGATAAATGCAGGGCTCATGGTTTCCAAATCTATTTGAAAGCTTTTTAGAGCTGTTATCCTTGCAAATATCTCTTATGTTGACATGCTGCTGCTTACATTTCTGGGTCAATGATTCTGCATGTTTATTTCTTCTGGATAGTAGTTATTTATTAATTGGTAAGAGAAACCAATTCTCTTCGAAATGGGAGAGCTTCCCTTGCAGGAATGCAGACAGAGCACTTGGGAAGGATGGCTATATAGCTGATGACGTCCTTGGGAAGAAAGGAACTTTCGTCTCCTACCCCTGCCTTCCATTCAAGTTTGTCTTTTCCTGAAGGCCCTTCTATTTTTAAACTAGTCTACCTAGGATGGTTACTGCTTGGTGTAGCAGTTCCTGCAGTATATGGGAATGGGAGAATGTTTTACAGACTCCACTGTATTCCCGCTCCTCCAGTTTTAAAAGTTTCCTTGGGAAGGGGGCACAAAGCACTTGTTTTTCATTAATGGAGCATTCAGTGTAGTTAGATAAGTCACCATCTGAAAACCCATGATAAACAGTAATCGAAACAGGACACCACCAGTGCATTTACCACCATCCAAAATACCAAAGACAGTGAGCAGTGCTTGACCAGGACAATATTTCGCAGACGGAAATAAGCCTCAACCCAGAGGACCAGCTTGTCATCAACAACAAAATAACCCGGATTAAGAATGTAAGAAAGACAATCAATGAAGAGAGAAAAAGAAAGTTAGAAGGATAATGGAATGTACCAACATTTCCTCAGTCTTGGCTGGGTTAAATTTCAGTTGATTAGATGTCATCATTTCAATGGTAACATCCAAAAAGTCTTCCACAGAAGAACAATCACATTCTCAAGATTAAAGGAGAGATAAAGCTGTACATGATCAGCATATGATTGCTAAGAAATATCCCTCATTATAATGGCCGCCCACAGCCACAACATGTGCACAGTGAATAAAGGGGTGCGAAAACTGAACTCTGTGGGTGGCACACCACAGCTCACTTGACGGGGTTCCGAACAGTCTACCTGGACATAACAGGTTGGGGACTAGCATAATGGTTAAGGTGTTTACCTCACAAATAAGAGGCACAAGGTTTGATTCTCACAAAAGGAAATTGGCTAGGCTTAAACTGGTCCACAAGAGCAAGCTAGTCTGGTACTTGCCTACGAACTGGCTTATTTAATTTAGCAGAGATATCTCTGAACAAAAAAGCTGCCCTGTTTTGAGATGATTTTGACTAATACAATGTGGAATGTTTGTCCAAAACAAGTCTGTCCTCACAGAGACATGTCCCACCCAATCATCGCTCCAGCCTCCTCCCCCAGTCTATACAGTGACCTCAGTTTATGATTTAAACCACAGTCATAGCGAATCAGTAATCTGCAGCATATAGTCACTGGGGCAAGCAGATCCAGGACACACACACCGCAACCAGGTCATCTGGACTGTCTGAAATTAATCTAACATCTGAACAATAACTTGACAAAACAGTAGCTGAATCTATTGTTCTCATATGTCTACACCTGACAAAATCAGTAACTGGTAAGGGAAGTGGAGAAAAGCAAAGCTTGAAATGGATCAGGAGGTGATCAGGCTAAGAGTTAGGTCCCACCACCAAATCCCTGCATAGGAATATGATTAACAGAAACAAATGTGTTGGATGTACAACAATAGAGTTCAAGGTGAATAAATATTCAAAAATTACTACAATGTAAAGAAATACTTGAAAAAAAACATAAGCAGTCTGAATGTTTTGTATAAGAAATGATTTGAAAGCAGCCACATGACAACACTTTTCCTCAGGGTAGTTTGTCCTAAGACTGTGGATCCAGAAATTTAGTCTATTCCTGATTTCAAGCAGAATTTCAGAAAAACCAGAAAAGGTACAAATGTGCTGTAGGACTCTGGTGAGTACAATGACTGTACTTGAGAAGTCTCCAACCAAAATCTGTCAAGAACTGTCCAAAGTCCAAAGCTAGGCAGCAAGAATACCCAGGAATACACCCCCTCCAGAGTGGAAGCAAGAAGTTCACCTCCTCTGGGACAGTTGCAATCCATAAAAGTAGAGGAATAGTGCAATCTTGTAGCCTCATCTATCAAGGATGCCGGACTCTGAGGGATGTTTTAACAAACAGGCACACCTCAGGAGGGCTAGGTATCAGCCTACCCTTCAGATTTTGCTTTCTGTGCTAAGACTTCAAGATTAGGCTTGGAATGGCATGTAGACTTTTGCTGGCTTCCACGTGAACAACTTTCAGTCTCTAATAACTTCCTCAAAGCAGAGCAGGAAAGGATCTTCTCATCTGCAACTATCAGTGTTACAGGTGCTTAGAGCTATGCTTAAAGTCATCTTTGCCTCCAAGACAGCAAAAACAACAATGGTGAGGGTTCTAACTAGCAATCTAACAAACACCAGGACACCTTGTGGATATCAGAATAGACAGTGAATGCAGAAACATTTTACTAATGTGCATCAAGACATAATGCCAAACTGTTTTGGCATAAAAAAAGACCTGCTGGGCTCAGGGGCTGGGTAGGCTTATGTAACTGGTGCAGGGCATCATGGCGTGCATAGGCAGTGAGTGCATATACTTTATGCAGAACAGATTCTGATAAAATTGTCAAACTGAGTGGTGGAGAGCATAAATGCAGACTTGGCCAAAGGAACCATTTGTGATGGAATATAGATCAGTTCAAAGTGTCAACTTGATTCTTTTGAAAAAAAAAAAGGCTGATTACAAACACATGCTGGTAAACTATAGGTTCTTACATGAATGGCACGATGGAAGTGATGTCACCAAGAACAGTTTATTTCACGAGACATATAATGAAGCAGCTTGTTTGCAGATGGGCACAGATGTCGATCACAAAACAAAGTTCCAAGGATGAGAATGGTTCTTCAAACGTGTGTAAAACACTGAAATCCCAAAAGGAACAGCTTCGTAACCTTCTGCTGGATCAAATTTCTCCATTTAAAAGTCCATGATGTTCCAAAATGCTGGAAACAGACTTTTACCATGGAATAAATAAGACTAAAGTCAGACAGGTATCTGAGACAAGTGAAAATCAAATACAAACTCACAGTCAAGGAAGATACTTCTCCACCTAAACACAGAATTCTCTGTACTTCTCCGTCTAAATACAGAATGCTGTGTCTAGTGAGTACACAGATTTCTAAACAGTTCAGTTACCTAGAAGGTCAAGTGCAATGAAGGAATCTAGTGAAGCAGCCAGGCCTGAAAATGGAGTCAAGGATAGACCAAGTAAAGGGGATCCTCCACTGGGCTTTAACTGAATGGATTCCAGCACAAACAAGGACCCAAGACCCAGAAACTCATGTTCACAATGGCCATTAAGGTGCAATGTGGATTCGTTTTGGTACTGCTCTCCTGAATTTCATTAGTTCGACCCTCACCCAAACTGATGAACCAAGCAAAGGTGATTTTGTGGAGAACAGTATGCTTTTTGGGAAGAATAAGATCATCCATCCAATAATACTTTACTTGTATAGATAATCTTGAACCACATCACCATCACCTGCTTTTTGTCTGTTTCTTCTGACCCACTCAAATGAGTGTAATCACTGTGGAGCCTAGATACAAATACCAGGATAACATGGATCTAGCAAACCGCACAACATCAGGTAAGAATACAGCTGAGCAGCACCCACTTTCACAATGACCTTGCCAATAAAGGGCACGTACTTTGTAGCATTACTTAACAACATCCAGTTCCTTTACATTTTGTTATTCAAAGCAGGGTGCTGTTTAGTGAATAAGAATTTAATCCGGAAAAATTAACACCAAGATTGGAATTTCAGAGGCTGGAGATGTTTATAATCACTATAATGAACAGTATAGTGTCACGCTTAAAACTGTTACAACATCTAATGATTTTACTGCAATGCTTCTTGTGGCCTTTATTACTTGCTGTCTGAAATAATGTGCTATGCCAAAAATAAAATGTTACAGCGCAAAAATGAAGCCTATATAACTGGCATTCATTCTTTTCTCACCCACTACACTAATTTGAGATTACACAATTCCATTTAATTACACACTGCCATATACTTATTTAAATAAACATACAATGAAAAAAAAGACAGCGAAATCCATGGAGCACTGATGTGGTATCCCAACCTGCAACCTCAACAGTCTGCAGGACAAAAGATTAGGAATATGGATAACTGTTCAGAATGTTTGATCTTAGCTGCAGTTAACCTAGCAAAAATAAAGTCCTCTTTCTAGATGAAAAAACAATCCATTTAAGGGTCTAAGCAGATCTTTACTCAGTGATGGAGAAGCATTCTTGTCTGACAAGAATAAGAACACACATTCATCGTTGAATAAAGATCTACTTAACTGGACTGTTTGTCCCTCTGGAAAGAGGACTTCTGCTAGGTTAACTGCAGCCAGGATCCAATATTCTGTACAGTTATCCTTATTCATTATCTTTCATTTTAACATACAGGTGAGACTGTTAGAAAGCAGTACACAGAACATATATTCTGGAAGCTGCCTTCTTATTAGGACTTACATTAGAAAGTGCTACTTTAGGGTTTAGAAGTTAAAATTCATTGAAACATTAGTTAAGCACAAATCCAGAAATTCCTCAGTATTTATTAAAATGATGTATAAAAAGAACTGGACCAATAATAAGATGCTAACTGTGCAAAGGCTGAAGAAGTTCAATGTAATATATACACTTGTATAAATGTAGTCTTCCTTAACTAAGGATGGCATTAGTCAATCCTGCATAGCTGACACAGTTTATACAGGAATACATTGAAAAGAATGGCGAGGTACAGCCTGCTTGTCTCTCTCCTAGGAGAGAAAGCTGAGAGGCAGAGAGGAGAGGGATAGTGTGAGTGTGTGTGTGTGTGTGTGTCAGAACGTACAGTCTACTACAATTACCGGCAGGGAATGGAGATGAAAAGAAGCATCTGTCTACAAAGGGGATACAACTGTACTAGAAGTGTCACTAATTGGAGCGAATAACTAGCCCTCACACTATCCCACTGTATCCGCACACCACAGAAACATACAGGCATGTGGAGGGGAACTTTTAGCATTAAAAGGAAAAATTCTGATAGTTGGATGACAGCCAAAATACAGCTATCTCCTCACCCCATAAAAGAGGGATGAATGGGTGATAGAGGATGCAGAGGTGGCTTGATGGTTGGTAACCACCAAAATCAAAAATATGTCAGAAAAATTAACACTGACAGCTCAGAATGAATGAAGAGGTACAGGTTTACCTATTAAGAAGTAAAATAACTTGATGCAGAATCAAAAACACAAAATACACCAGCGAAACCCAACCAGTTCCCAACAAAATACAAAAATAAATTCACTGGTGAAAGAACGGTGTCAGGTCCCACAAATTCACACCAAAGCTGGATCAAAGAACACATATACTATATTAAAGGAAGTGTGTTCTTTGATCCAGCTTTGGTGTGACTTTGTGGGACCTGACACCGCTCTTTCACCAGTGAATTTATTTTTGTATTTTGATACAGAATCAAGGTATAGAAGGAAAACAACTGCATGGATTTTCAGAGTCCAGTTGTTCTATTAGTGTCTAGGTCAACCGATCACAAAGTTAAACTGCTTGAATACACAACCACTGAAGTCCTACCGATCAAACCACGCTCAATCGGCACACCTCAACCACCACCATAAAAATACTTTTTGCCGGAGGCAAGCCCTCCCAGATTCCCCATACCACCTGCTATTTATACACATGAAGGAGTATATAGTGAATTATCGAAATACAAACACATCAAAATACAGGCAGACCAATACCAGCATTTTGAAATTCAATACATCTCAAAACTCAAAGCATCAAAAACTAAACTCACCCAGCCCACCCCACAACGAACCTCCATCTCTCTGTGGTTATTTCCATGTTAGGGTGTGGAAACAAATATTTTGCTTCTGTGCCTTACTTTGAAGATATTCAACTTTCATGTCCATGGTACAAAACTACACTCGCTAAGACAAGAAGCAAAAAGTACATCAAACAAATCCTGAACTAATCCTCAGTCATTCAGGGAATAAGGAAACATCTGTAGTAAGTCTCCTCCTTGGTGAAAATTACACATTCTGTTGCATCCTTAGCTAAAACATGAGAAATTTCTGCTTATAACTGAGGAGTAAAATGATAGGGGCTGGAAATGTGAGAGGAAGAGCTGCAAGATATGTTCATGACCTGAAAAATGAATGGTACACTTCTCCTTTATAGGGTCTGTGGTCACTGATTTTATTATCTTACACAAGCTATTAGAAAAGGCGACCTCTCGATCCACCTTATTTGAGGTCAGACATGACCAGAACAGCATGTTATGGAAACAAATTAGATCTGGTGTAGTGAGCATTCTTGAGGGCCTGCTGATAGATATAAAAGCCCTGAGATAAGCAACTAGGCAGGTCTCTGAAGTCATGAGGTGGGTGTCTGCTACCTTAAGCACAAAATTTGAGCAACTATGTATGAGTTTTTGCAGTCATTCAAGTTATTGAGAAACTCAGACTTCACATAAATGTCAAAATGTATCCAGTATATGATCAAGTGCTCATTACAGTTGGTAATGCAAAGATCAAGGACAGAAGCTGAACCGATCTTTCACTAGACATCCAGGCATATGAAAGGCAAATAGTTCATTGCTTTCTGTGAGCAGCAACTACCAGCAGCTGATGGATGTGGTTTAAAAAAATAAATACCCAGTGGTGCTGATTACTGAAGATCCAGTTGTTTTTTGGCCTGCAGCTTACCAGGAACCTTTCAAACAGACTTAAAGGCAAAAGGGATGACAGAACATTTAGAACAGGTGCTGGCAGGACTACTCATTCACCTTACATTTCTCCACCACTGCATCTTGAAAGCCAATGCCAATGAGCAGGACAATCTTTCAGAATAACGTCTCAAGTAGGGATCACTAGGACTGGACAGCATACCCATGCTAGAGGATATGGAGGACAAAATGGCTTTGACAAGATACATCTTGTTCTTAAAGAAAATCTCTGACTCTGCATTTAAAATGCATTTAGATTACAGTTCTAGATTATCCCATTTCCATGCATTATTATCAGGATGCCCACAACATGCTTGGAAGACTACATGATATTTTCTTCTAGGGGCATCAGACCCAGAGGCATAAGGAAGGTGACTAACTTGCTTAACTTAGCAAAAGTGTCCGTTACTGCCAGAAATCTCTTCCTGAAAAAAAAAAAAAAAAAAGGCAAGCCACTAGGGCAACCTAAGAGGTAACAGATCTTTTGAGCCTACACATCACCAATATAACAGGAGGAACCAATGCTGGCCAATACTTTATAGACCTTTTTTTTCAAAGTTGAAGTCTTCCTTGACAATTATCTTGATGGTGCAGCAATCAAACCAGCTGAGATCAGCTTTAATCAGAAATAACTTCTTAGTGGAACCTACAGTTACTTCAACAGGAAATTTATCTCAGTTGAAAGAGCAATGGGTGACAAGTATAGCTGGGCCTCATTACCCTTCAGAGCAAAAACAAGTTCTTCCAAATATGCGGAAGCATGCAACACTGATACCAACATTGCAGGCATTCCTGAAGATTCCCTTGTTCATGATGGAAAGCTGTCGCTGCATCTTTTGTAAGTCACTTACAGGTCAGTGAAAAAGATTTAGCCTCCTCAGTGGAACAGGGTTTTTTATGCAGTCAGTGACAATTTCCCCATGATTAGGACTGCAGATGAACCTCTGATGAAGAAGAATTCTCAGTTGTTCAGGTTCCTGCTTCATCAGATGGTCCCAAAACACTTTATCCCCTCTCTATACCTATACAATTGTTCACATAAAGCGTGCTCCTAGACAAGCAATTTTCAAAATGATGGCTTGGTCCAAGACCGTACAAATAAACGTCTCATCATTTTCCTGCATCTGCACTTGTATAACAAAAGAAGCAACATCTCTGAAAATGCAAACATCCAACAAACTGTGGCGCCAGCTCTGTAGTTCACAAAGGTAAATGCCCGATACATCCTAAGTAAGCAAAGTTCAATAGGCAAATCATATATTGGAGAAGACAGCATATGAGGAACAGAAATAAACAGATGAAACAAGCTCACCCATTCTGGTGGAAGGAAATGGTATTATCCCACTGCAGGAGTGTCCTCTGGGGTAATGCCTGGAAGTGCAAAACTGCACTCCACATGAATAGAATCTTGGCAGAGAGAGATGGCCAAAAATTGCATGCACTCTAAGCTATACCTCTCAGATGTCAGGAACAATAAAATCATCCTTTGTCTGGTGTAGCAAGAATTCCAACTAACTGATCTAAAAGGGGAGGGCTGCAGGAAGGTTTTAAGAAATTCCTAAACCACCACATTGCAATCCGCATCCTTCATCTTATCCTAAGAGTTCTAGAAGTAGGTGTAGGACAAATATAACTACCTAGCGTGTGTCGACACGTGCATGCTTGCAAGCGGAACAAGACAAAAATTCTTCACCAAACTATCAGAAAAACAGAAAACTTGAATCAAGCTTTTCTGATCAGTGACAGAAATATAAAGAAATCCCATGAGCAGTTGAGATCACATACAGTCAGACTCATAAGAGTAAGCATAAATCTTTCACTCTTTCTTGGGTGTTCCTCAAAAACCGTCAAGAGTGACACTTCAGAAGATAGAAAAGTTTACCCAATGACAGAACATTCACATAGGAAATCACCAAACTGAAAAAAAAAATAGTTTAGCACTTCAGAATTTGAACAAACAGATAAAAGTGCTAACATTTCCAATCTGGTGCTTCCTTAGTTGAAGTTTCTTTTGATTGTGAACTTTGTGGGTTTCACTTTTGTGCTTTACAGTGGCTGTCTTTCCAGTGAGTGAAAAAACTAAATTCACCAAAAGAAGCATTCTAAAGTTGGAAGGTGTGTGTGTACAAAAAGGACCTTCCAACTTCTAGCCCAAGGAAAACATAGGGAATCTCAGCCCCCTCATGCCCCAAACTCACATCTGACTACTGTCCTTCTACATGGACCACTTAACATTCAAATATTTACATAAAGAAATGAAACATGACCCAGCATAAAGAGATGCCATCAGGCAGGGCATGGCCAAAGGGAGTCCCAACAACATTTCTGGAGCTAAAGAACCAGTATTACCAGTAATAGTAATAAGTCAAAAGTGTACTGTAAGAATAATGATAACATTCTTTTCATGACATATGAAAAGTTTATGAAGAAGAAATGGAGTAGGAGGAAGCTCATAAGAAATTTTTTTTTCTCTGTGCTGTGAACAAACGGTCTAAGTAAATAATCACAGATTGACGTTTTGCTCTTACCGGGCTTGTTTAAAAGACTATTTTGGAGCCTTTCAGACTTAGAAGATTTCTAAAACTTCCCACTTGTAATCTACAGTTTGCTCTGCTTAACGAGTCTCCTGAAGAGCCTTCTTCAAGAAATATTTTTGGCCTGAGGTGTCATCTGTGTACCTAAAACACAAAGATTTGAATGAAGTGCTCTTTCTATCTTAAAATAAAAACAGCACTGCAAAGTTGTCTACTCTGACAGGACTACTACTGGAAAAAAAAAAAAAAAAAGATGAAAACTGGTCAAATTCTGAAGAATCTTCTCATGATCAAATTCTGATAACTAACACACACTACCGAAGAATCTCCTCATGATCAAATTCTGATAACACACACTATCCGACAAATGCAAGTGGGTAGGAAAACAGGAGGAGGAAGAAGGACTCTACTCATCTCTTACAAACACTCTCAAGTTAACCAAAATCAATGCAGAAAAAAATCTTAAAGAGGCTGTTGCCATAAATGTGTGCTGAATGACAAAGCCAAAACGTAGCATGTAAAGACTGAAAAGAGATCAATCAAGGATCCCTTGTTGTGCATTCCAGTGGAATCAGATTTATTAATTTTATTTATTTTTTAAACCATGAATGCCTACTAAGTACAAATGCTTCTTCTGACCATCAAACTAAAAGCAATCTTTCACAGAGTGATTTGCTCATAGTCACAAAACTTCCCAAGTGAGGAGAGGCAAATAAAGCTCATTAGCAGCTCACTGGCATAAACGTCTGGGCTAAACTAAATATTCTCAATTCATGATTCTGCTAATCTTCACTGCCAAAATGTTTAAACAAATCTGACCGAGAAGAGCAAATGTAACGAACAAAGGACATTTTTCTTCCAGAGAAATTGTCACCACTTTGAATCAATAGTGAACACAAGCTATAGGAATATTTAATACCAGAACATTTATGTTTTCATTGATGAATATGTACAATAAATGCATTTACATGTATAAGGGAAACAAATCTGCTTAATCAATATAACAGATCACTTCATAAGGACAGTTTTTTTTTACCTGTCTCTATCTCTACGAGACCCAGCACGTAACCCACTGCTTCTCCTCATTTCCCTTTCTCGTTCTCTTTCACGATCACGCTCTCCTCTGTTCCTCAATCTCTGCATTAAACCTACAAAAAGACAGAAAATTCAGTCACATGTTTATTTATTTATATTTGTTGACCGGGAGTGTCCGATTGGACGTAGGTCCATCTTCAGTGGAGGCCTGGGGAGAAAAGCTCCACAGTTAAAATAAACAGACAGTAGTTACATTGGATTACATAGCGATTAACAATTTACATATCAATTACTTACAACATATTTACAGATGAAGAACATAGTACATCAGTAGACAACTAGAATCTTTATCTGTGAAGTACATAACAGACATTAACAAATGTTACAATAAGAAGTTCCTGCTGTATAATAAGTACTAGGCTTATGAGCATCTGAGCTTGCTATAATCAAGGTAGTTAGTGGAGTGGAAAGAAAGGTAGTGGTTGGATGGGGTGTGTGATATTAGAGTGGGAGTTGCAAGGGCATAGCCAGCATATTTTTAGGTGCACTTTTAGTAAAGTTTTGAAGTGGGTGCATGATGGTATGGAGGTAATTGTGGGTGGGAGGGAGTTCCATAATTTGGCTATGGCGCAAGGGAATAGTGCTTCACCAGCAGAGTTATTGGCTTTAGTGATCTGCAAGTGATTTTTGTTGCTGGATCTTAGTGGTCTGGTGGTGCGATAGTGTTGGAGTAGATTCTGGAGGGATGGAACATTTAGTGGATGGTTTACTAGTTTGTGGGGGAGTGAGAGTTGATACCATTGAAGGAGGTGAGGGAGTTCAAGCCAGCCAGTTCAGCAAGTGAGAGACAGTGGTGACTACGGTAGGATGCCCCTGTGGCGAATTTGGCGATTTTGTTGTAGCAGGTCTCTAAGCTTGTTTAGATCGCATTGCCTTAGGTTGGTATATATTGGAGAGGCATAAAGTAGGGTGGAGATAAGGTGGGAATTTGCTACTGAAATCTTTGCTGCTTTGGTGAGAAGTTGCTTATTTCTGTATAACGCTCCTAGTTTTTTGTGGACTTTTTTTTATGGTCATGGACATGAGATGTCAAATTTTAGTTTATTGTCTATTTCCACTCCTAGCAATTTGGTGTGTTCAGTTGGGTATATAGTGGTGTTGTCTTTTGCTGTGATGTTACAGTGAGAGTTGTTTTGAGTATGTTTGGTGGGTTGGAAGAGGAGTAGTTTAGTTTTGTTTGGGTTGAGTATTAATTGGGCATCGGATAACCAAGTTTCAACAGAGGAAAAGGCTTCCTGTGTGACTTTTTGCAATCTGGATAAGGACTGGGCTGAGCAGATGATGGTTGAGTCATCTGTGTATTGTATGAGTGTGCCATGTTTGGTGGCAGAGGCTAGATTATTGGTGAAAACAGAGAAGAGTAGGGGTCCAAGGATGGATCCTTGGGAACCCCTATGGAGACAGGTAGTTGGGGAGATATGTTATTCTGCCATACAACAGATTGTTGGCAGTCAGACAGGTAATTCTGAAACCAGTTGGTGACTGATTGTGAGAAGGATAGGTTATTGAGGACAGAGACAAGTTGTTTGTGTGGGACCATGTCAAATGCTTTAGATAGGTCTAGGAAAGTAGCAGAGGAGAGATAGCCATTGTTTTTATGCTGAAGGATAGTGCTAGTAAAGGAGAACTTAATTAAAGGGGGAGTTAGTTAAGTTTAAAGTGGCATGATGTCACAACCCTTGAAATTAGATGGTTTATAGAATATGCTTATATGACTGATTGATACACAGACTGATCAAAGTTTAGACTACTTGCAATGACCCCAAACTTTGGAGATGGTGTCACTATGTCTTTTCTCCCTTTTTTATTCCTAGATCTACATGTGATGTTATTTATGATTTGACCATTTATTTGGCAGTCATAATGTTATGTCTTTTTTTACCAAATACCAGAATGCTACAATTAATGGCATTAAAAGGCAAATCAATACTACTAAAATAGTTTCATAGGCCATACTGGGAACCTTGGCATTGTTTTCCAAAGTAATTCTGTATGCAGTTAACACATTTGCCTATCTAGTCCTCATTTTCCAATTTTATATTTGACAATAATAATTTAAAAATAATCCAGATTGTGTGTGTAAGAAACAGAATGAATTATTTTGCCATAGACAGAACTTCTTCCAGCTGATAAAACTTCTGAAATATACTTGGTCATAATCTGCTCTTCCTGGTGATCCCTATGTTAAGATAGTCTTTGTATGTGGTGTGATATGTAACTGAATACAGTTTAACTGTACTTCTTTAAGAATATATACCCCATCAGAATTGTTTTGTCAGAAGAGGTGGGCATTCTGCAAGCTAAACATGTGAAGGAACTGCTTCCACTTATTATATGAAAGAAATGAAGAGAAACAAAGGACATGGCTTGTCTTTCAGACTATCTTTTGAGCCTACTAGTGAAACCCACAGTTGTGAGTCCTATAACTTCAAAAATTAAAGTGTAAATGGCAAACACTGGTTATGTATCTTACAGCATGCTATAATACCATGGAAGTACTTGTGCTGGGGGCTTCACCCCTTTAGCCCTGCAAACATGGAGGGTTGTGCTCCAGACACTTTTGCTACTTACATATACTAACTACAAGATCACTGTACACCTCAGAATATAGGAATACCATGAGCTGCAATAAAACTTGCACATAGTACATTTTCCCTGATAATGGTTCTAGTCTCACTGTTTCAAGAACCAAGAAATTGGTCCTTACAAATTTAAAAGGGACTTGAATATTTTACAGTTTGACTCCATACCTTTCCCCATTCTGCACACAATAGAATTTGACATACTGTTAAGGTTTCTATTAGTGTTCTTCACTGCAGCAACAAAAAAGCTGATTATGCTGTTTACTTACAAAGTTAAATCATTATATCTAAAAACAAAAACAAACAAAAAAAAAAATAATAATCCTTGTTTTCCTGCCTCTCTCGACTAGTTTAGACCAGTTTACAGGCTTTGCTGTATTCTGGGCTGTGGTGTAGTTCCTGTGTGGTCGATTACCTTACTTGGATAAGAAGGAAGTTTCTTTGCTCACCAGTGGGAGTGGGGAGCCTTGAGCAGCCTATCCGTCCCTGAAGGAGTGACCTCAGCACAAGGGCTGTAGTAATTGGTTGTTTTGGACCATTTCTAGCTCTTTTGAAGTTCCCTGTTTAAAATCCGCCTCAGAGCGTTTTTTTCTGGCTATACTACTCAGAGACAGCTCCACGTGGTCCTGCAGAGTGGTCCTAGCTACAGAGAACTGAGAAAAGCGACTACTTTCCAGATTTAAGTATTTTTTTTCTGTTTTTTCACTTGGAATACCTTCTCTTGCTTATTTTAAACAAGCTTATACTGTTTTTTTTTAACTGTTTGCTGCATTATATAGTATCTGCACTTAAAATTTTACCTGGTCGAAAATTGATTGAAAATCTGTTGTTTGTTTGTTTAATTTAACTGTTGAGGCTGCCCACTAAAGTGTGCTAGCCTGTGTAACTGATTTATTGCTGCCTTCTGTATTTCTGGGTGTTTTCTATCTAAAAACAAAAAAAAAAAAAAAAAAATCCTTGTTTTTCCACCTCTCCTCGACTAGTTTAGACCAGTTTACAGGCTTTGCTGTATTCTGGGCTGTGGTGTAGTTCCTGTGTTGTCCATTACCTTACTTGGATAAGAAGGAAGTTTCTTTGCTCATCAGTGGGAGTGGGGAACCTTGAGCAGCCTATCTGTCCCTGAAGGAGTGACCTCAGCACAAGAGCTGTAGTAATTGGTTGTTTTGGACCATTTCTAGCACTTTTGAAGTTCCCTGTTTAAAATCTGCATTTACGTGATTGTGCGCATAGCGCAGTGCTGGTTAAACAGGGTTAAACTTTTTCTGGCTCCGCCAAGTGTGCTCTTCAAATTTTCCCTTAGAAAGCTCTACTCTTAGAATAACCAGTCTACTCGTTATATTATAAGCATAGCACTTGTTCTCAAAGCTTCTCTTCTAAGCAAGCACTCTCAAACTCAAGTAGCACTACATCCACCTACCACCCCAACCACTTCCCTTAAAGGCACAGCACTCTCTTATAATATTCTGGCATGTCGAGTTGTAGATTGCTAGCATCTTCTCCTGTTCAGCTAGTTAATCTGGGAATCTTGAGACAATGCTATAATTGTCTCATGTACACAGACAACCCTCTCCTCCTCCCAACAAACACAAATACATGTGAGAGATTCAACTATATAGCCAAACTGGAGGCTGAACTCTCTCAACTCAGGACTGGCAAGACCAGACAGGAGGAGAAGGTAACCACACACACAACAAACCCAGTCACACATAGACCTACACCAACTGCAAATCAAGCACATAACACAAAAACATACTCGGAGGCTCTATTAAAAAACTTACCAAAACAACAGAGGCTCCCAAAGAAGACACCCAAAAATCCACCACCTCAAAACATAACACATGCAACACATACTTCAATAAATCGGTGTGTCAATAAATCACAGCCCTTAAGGCCAAACACTGTGTCTGATACACTAGTGATAGGTGACTCTATAGTCAGACACACTGACGTCCCACTTACCAGGCTGAGCAAGGAGAGGGTAACGGTAAGCTGCCTATCGGGGGCTAGGATCCACCATATAACACACGCACTCAGGTCACTCAAAGGCACGTACAAATATGACTCCGTCATTGTCCATGCCGGCGTGAATGACCTGAGACGTACCTCCTTGGACTACATGAAGAGAGACATAGAGGAGCTCTCTGATTATGTAGCCCAGGCTGGTGTGACCCTGACCCTGAGCAGCATCATGCCCTCACCAAGAATGATGCCACAATACAAAGACAAGATGATCAGCTTTAATAATTGGCTCAATTACTGGTGTCATTCTAGGGGGATCCAATGTCTGTCTGCTTGGGATGACATGCTGGACAAGCCACGCTGCTTCGCAAGGGACAGCTTGCACCTGTCACCACTGGGCTTCCGGATATTGGCTAAGGCTCTTGCCACCCCCATAGTGCCTTTTTTAGGCAAGGCTCAAAAGACGAACCCACCTCCTTAGAAAACAAAAATGGAAAAAAATTAAGGGTAATGCTGCTCAATGCCAGAAGTCTAAATCTCAAGATGCAGGCTCTCGAAGCACTCCTCAGTAAGGAGAACATCGATGTCTGCGCTGTAACCGAGACCTGGTTCAAGGCTCCTGAGAGCACCCCAGCGCTACCAGGCTTTACCTTGTATCATGCTTTTCGGATCCAAAACCCGAGCCGAACCACAAAGGGAGGGGGAGTGTCCATATTCATCAAGGATACCCACACCTCCAGGTTAGTGGCAACTCATGAAGCATCGGAGACCATCCAGGTGCAGCTAACCGTAGGCAAAACTGCTATACAACTGGTTGCATGTTACAGACCACCCTTCCCAATCTCAAGAACCCCACTCAGCCTTCCTGAAGACATTGGAAGATATGAATGTCTCACCAAATACCATCATATTGGGAGACTTCAACTACCCTAGACTGGGTGCACTATTCTAGCCCTAACACCCTAGCCCAAAGGTTCCTGGAATTCATAAACTCAAATGCAATGGAACAGCTAGTCACCTCTCCCACAAGGGGGGATAATATACTAGACCTGATCATCACAAACATGGGGACAAAATGATCCACACCGGAAGTATTCCCCTCACTGGTGAGATCTGACCACAAACTAATCACCCTGGATATACATTTACCACCTCCACCCCCAGCACAAAAGACTACAGTGAGAAACTTCTCAAAAGCCGACTTTACACTTCTCAAAACTGAGATGGTATCATTTAAGCCCACAAGGCCAATGGAAACCACATCCCACAATGCTGAATCCTACACAAATGCTTTCTACGGACATCTCCAAGAATGCATGGATCGTGCAATCCCAAATAAAACCAAGACCCTCTCCACCAAAGGAAAGCGTCCTGTCTGGTGGACCCCAGCCATAAACAAATTGTATAACAAAAGAAGGAAGCTACTGCAAGACAGAGCAAAATCCCATAAAGGGAAGGCATCTCTGATCAGCACTAGATGAAAGCTACGTTCTCTCATAAAAACATCCAAGGCAAACTTTGAGAGAAAAATCGCCAAGGACACTAAAGATAACCACAAGGCATTCTTCAGTTATGTTAGAAACCTGGGCGGAAACCCTCAGATATGCTCAGAGTTAGTACACAACGACAAAAAATTTACCGAACCCACAGATATTGCCAACATTCTGGCAGACAGGTTCAGTGCAAATTTCTCCCCTCCCTCACCTCTCCAAAAGAAGAAATACTCATCCCAGCTGAATGTAACCTCCCTGTCATCTCTGATGTCCAGGTGAGAACCGCCCTCAACAAAGCAAAAAACACAGCATCTATGGGACCTAATGGTATCCCCGGCTGCGTGATACGTGAACTCCAAGAGGAGCTAAACCCGCATATAAAAATGTTATTTAACCTTAGCCTTACTACAGGATATGTACCTGAACACTGGCGTACAACAGTGGTCCCAGTCCACAAGGGAGGCTCCACTACAGACACTGGGAACTACCGCCCCATAAGCTTGACCAGCCTGGTTTGCAAAGCTATGGAAAGAATTATTATGGAACTCATAAACAACGACATTGGGGACCTACAGACACTTGATCCCACCCAGTTCGGCTTTGTAAAGGGCAGATCCTGCCTTCTGAACCTGGTTGACTTTTTCAAAACAGTCACTAGAGCCATTGACGAGGGCAAGGCAGTCCATACAGCCTACCTGGACTTGGCTAAAGCCTTCGACACAATACCCCACTCGGGGATCATAGATAAGCTAAACAGCTTAAATGTAAATCCATATGTCACAAGATGGGTTGCAAACTGGCTAAAGAACAGAACCCATAAAGTCAAGATTGCGGGAGCCATGTCAGACTCAAAGCCAGTCACAAGTGGTGTCCCACAGGGCTCTGTCCTGGGACCCCTCTTGTTCGGCATGTACTTCTCAGATGTGAAAGCAAACATGGGAGGGTTGTGGCTATCAAAGTTCACAGATGACTGCAAACTAGGCGCCATAGTCGATACACCAGCTGACACATACATCCTACAGAAAGGCCTCACCGAATCAGACAACTGGTGCCGGAATCATGGCCTTAAACTGAATGCCAAGAAATGTATAGTCATCCCCTTTGGGAAAAACAAAGTACCCACAAATTATCACATACACAGTAACCCACTGAGTACCGAAAAAGTAATCAGAGACCTGGGGACCCAAGTTGATAGTGACCTCTCATTTGACACCCACGTTGCCAAAGTGGTTAGAAAGACTTTCTACCTTGCCCACCTTATCATGAAGGGGTTCACATCCAGATCAAAGGAGGTCATCGTGCCCCTGTACTCCTCCCTTATCAGGCCCATGATCGAGTACAATGCCCCATTTGGTATGTACCTCACCCGGCACTTACAACAGCTGGAGAGAACCCAGAAGTACCTCACCAAGAGGATCAAGGGTCTCCAACATATGTCATATGCTGCCAGGCTAAAGTAACTCCAGCTCTATTCAGTAGCATACCACCTGCTCAGAGGTGATCTATGCCTGACGTACAAGGCCATGTCCAACGAGGAATTGATGGACATGCTCCACCTCAAAAAATCAAAATCCATAAGAACCATGAGAGCCAAAGATTTAAACCTCAGTACAAACATGAATAGAACATGCTGGAGGGACAGATTCATAACTCAGAGGCTTCCCATACTCTGGAACAAAATCCCAGTCCATGTTAGGCAGAGCCCCTCACTGACTCTCTTCAAGAGAAATCGTGACGAGTGGATGGGAGATCGTAGATTTACCCCGGGGGTCACCCCTGTGTCGCTACTTGACAGAGGCACAGTAAACTAATTTTAATAAGTAAGGGGGTCTTCAATGAGTCACTACTAGACAAAGGCACAGTATTCTAAATTTATTCTCTACACCTTAGTACCACTACATGGGGTGGCGAAAGCCACATCTCTAGGGCTAGGCTTGCAAATGCCCCAGGGCAGATAGCCTAGTACTAAACTATGAAACTATTTATTGGCAGCTGAAAGTGACATTTTCAAGCATTTGAAATGATCAAATAAATATTGTAAACTGTAAATTGGAACTCAAATTTAAGCTGCAACTGTTCAACTTTACACTTAAAAACATGACATTGGTACAGTTTCAATATCCAAATGTTCAAAAAATGTCACAAGGAATTAAATGGCATATGGTGATGAGGTGTGACTTAAGGAAGTGCTGCAGTGTGGGAGATGCAAGTACAAATTTGATAATCTTGGCCACACCCCTGGTGAAATTAAAGAAAGCAGCTGACATTACAAACATGGTGTGAAACTGAGGCATACTACAAAACTTCACTTGTAAACTACTTTATTCATAGCCATCTTTAGGCATAAGCCAACTAGGCGGCCACCTAGGGTGCCCCTCTAGCAGGGGTGATTTTCCAGTAATCTGGATGGTGTAGGTAGACCAGGCTGGGGGCACAGGATGGTGTTGTGGGCGGTGCAGTGGAGACCTTTTGCCCAGGGTACCAGATGACTAAACCCAGTCCTGACTTTATTAAACACTTTTAGAAAATGGGCGATCCATACATTGCATTCTGACTGAGGGACGAACATTCTCCAGCAAGGTGTTAATGTACAAGTGATGCCCGCTGAAAACAAGTCCGACGCTTCATGACAGCACATCAAGATGCCATGGAGCTCAGACAGAAAAGAAACAGTAATGCCTGCCATTATTTTACACTCGCTAAGCAGCGCTTCTGCTGTTTAGTGAATGTAAAATGTAAGTGTGTGTGTGTTTATGTTTGTGTGTAAGTGTATGAGTGCATGCGAGTGAAAGTGAGATCGATCAAACAGTTATTTAACACTCGCTAAGCAGCGCTTTTGCTGTTTAAAAATACAACAAAAAAAGTGTGCGCGCACGTGTGTGTGTGTGGGGGTGTGTGTGTATTTCTGTCTGTGCGTGAGAGTGAGAGAGTGCGTGAAGAGCAACAGTGATCCAATACTGGCAACAGTAGCATTCAGGAGGTTTCCGTACCTCTCACTTCTTAAATTCAGTTAAATGAATAAACTCTAAAATAAAGAGCGGCAGGAGAAGACAAAGGCTCAAAAACAGGAACAAATTCTTGTTAAAAAAAAAAAAAAAAAAAATCACAAAGTTGCTTCAATAATAGGACTTGCATTAGCAAGCATTTTCTGAAGTGCAGGTCTGCATGTGGGTGGGGGGTGTCTGCGTGACAGAGGGAGTGGTCGTGACATCAATGGAGCACTGGCAGCAGCAGATAAGAGGTTTGCATACTCTCGACCTTTTAGCTCAAGAAATCTGGATAAAGCCTGAAATAAAGTGGGAATAAAGGCTCAAAAATAGGAACAGATTTTAAATGTCGTACTAAAAAAAAATAAAAATAAGTTAAATAACAGGATTTGTGTTAACATGAATTTTCTGAAGGAAATAGTCTGAAAGTCAAATGTATGTCATTATTTAATGACGTCAATCCCCAATGACTGGCAATAAACCATTTTAGCAGTAAGTGACCAAAAAATAAAGCAAATACCTAGATATATATATATTTTTAAAAATGACATTTTGCATGTAAAATACTTCTAACACCATTTACATCTACTACAACAACTATGAAACATTAGGTGGAGGAATTATTTTACATCAAAAATATATATAAAAAAAACAATATAGTAATAAAAAATATAAATAAGTAAAAATTTTTTTACAGACAGCCCATTCTCTAAGCACAATAATGCCCTCCAGGGCCTGTGGCATCAGGCCTCATAATACCCCTGGGCAGGCATTAATTACACATTAACATACACACACCCCTGTTAGGCATTTCTGCTTGCTTATTTATGATGAATCTCATGAGACAAAAGCATCCTCCTCATGGTCTTTAAAAGGGTCACTGAAAAGTATAGTGTGTTCCAAGACATGCTGTTTTACAGCACTGTCATATACATTTAAGTATTACATATTTACTGGATTCACGTACACTTACTAAAGGCATTTGCATTAAATGCAGTTAAATAAGAAGAAAAAAACACTTTCAGCAATCTCAAGTCAGTCTTTATTTTTTTTTTGCAAGAGAGCAAGCCTATTTGCACTTTCAGCTTACATGTACCAAGCTCCACGGCTGCACAATGGTGGGGAAAAGTGCAACTTCAAAGACTGCCAAAACTGTTTTTTGGCTTTTCTTACTCTGCCAAATATATTTAATTGTAAATATCATTACAGATAAACTATAAACAGATTTCTTTGCTTTGCATAATTTTCTCTGTTCTATTTGCATTTTAACCATTTACTAATCTAGCACATCCTTCACTCAGGCTCCATGCTTCTAAGCTCATTGCCTTTCAAACATCTACTACTGGGGAGCAAATGTTCTCCACTCTTTTCATTATTTGCTTTTAGGTTTCCTCTTGTCCCCCACCTGTGCAGGTCTGCATCCCCCATAAGAGAAACAAAAAGATAAGTTTGTGGCTTTGTTCTATTTTCTTCAGTGTAATCTAAAGAGCTGTCTTCAACTTACTTCACTGTAAGCATGTAAATGAGTGCTGTGTGCAAGAGACGTAAACAGGATGAGCACTTAGGAAGCAGTCCAACTCCAATAAACACTACTTACTCAGCTTCATGAAGTAAAAAATCCACATAAACGTTTCACATATAAATGCGTTTTCGTCCTCTCCTGACTTCATCAGGATGAAGTCAGGAGAGGACGAAAACGCACTTATATGTGAAACGTTTATGTGGATTTTTTACTTTGTGAAGCTAAATAAAAGTGTTTATTGGAGTTGGACTGCTTCCTAAGTGCTAATTTTGAAGTATTGGTGAATTTGGGCACTTGCTTGTTTTTTGAGACGTAACAGGATGCTGACAGGGAGGTATGAACCTTTTGGCACGTTTGTTAAAAAAATTCAGCTATTCAGTAAAATGGAAATGGAGCTTTAAATTGATTTTTACACAACTTCAAAGTACCACTTGCTGTTTTTGATCATAAATTCAAGTGTTTCATAGACTGAATTGATAGTTAAGGAAGACAGGCACCACCACACTTGTGCAACAACTTGCAAATGAAATCTGTGCCTACTCTGTTTTTGTTTTAATCAAAACAAAGTTGAAAAAAAACATATCACAGTGCAAAGCATGCTGCACTCTCTGTTGGCAACACTGCTTTCTTATTAATTTCTGTCATGATGCCTCTATCACCTTTCCTTTTGACAATTTACAGTAAAGTAATACACTTGTTTACACAGTGCTTCACTTTAGTTTACTTTTTTTTTTTTGAAGGGGGCAGGAATTTCTTAATTTCTGCATGGTGTGACACATTATACATTTCATATACCCAGCTGTGGTCACTCTGAAAAAGGTTTGTCTTTGCACCCCCCCCCCCCCAAGTAACAGACTAAACTGTAGGAGCGATGCATAAACATTTATTAAAGTGCAACAAAGCGTGAACAAGATATTAAAAAAAAGGGGTTACACAAGACTGAACCAGTAGAAATAACAACAACTTACCAGAACCCCCCCCCCCCCCAAAAAAAAAATAGTACTGTAATACAGACTGCCTAATTCCCACAGACACTTAGAAATGTCTACAGACAATTGATATGTTAAAATTTATAAATTCATACTGGCAAAAAATATTACTCTTACCTCTTAGAAATACAGCTTAACAAAAGTATCAAAAAAACAAAATCCAAGAGAGGCTTAAATTAAAATATTATAAAATACAAATCAAAACATTGCAAAAAAATAACTTGGAAGGGGAAAGATAATACAGTGGAATGAGAGTAACCATGGGCAAGGATTGCAAGTTACAGATCGTCTTCCTGTCAAGAACTGATGGAGTACAAGTAAACATTAAAGGATAGAGTGTGAAGTGAAAAACAGCTCCACCTGAGTTTTTAGTCAAGTCTAGAACTGCAGATGCTTGTTAAAAGAGAATAGGGCATATAAAATATTGCATGATAGCTATCAAGAAGAGGAGGAGGAGTGTGACGGCAGCACCAAGGATCAAATGGTGGAAACTGAAAAAGGCCGATTGTGAGGTGGAGTTTAGAGAAGAGTTAAGATGGGCACTGGGTGGCAGTGAAGAGTTACTAACAGCTGGGTAACTACAGCAGAGCTAGTAAGGGAGACTGCTAGAAAGGTGTTTGGTGTGACATCTGGACAGAGGAAGGAGGACAAGGAGACCTGGTGGTGGAATGAGGAAGTACAGGAGAGTATACAGAGAAAGAGGTTGGCGAAGAAGTGGGATTGTCAGAGAGATGAAGAAAGTAGATAGGAGTATAAGGAGATGAGGTGCATGGCAAAGAGAGAGGTGGCAAAGGCTAAGGATAAGGCATGTGGAGAGTTGTATGAAAGGATGGACACTAAGGAGGGAGAAAAGGACCTGTACCGATTGGCTAGACAGAGGGACTGAGCTAGGAAAGATGTGCAGCACGTAAGGGTGATGAAGGATAATGAGGGAAACATACTCACAAGCGAAGTGTGTGTGTTGAACAGATGGAAAGAGCACTTTGAGGGTGATCTGAAGGGCATGGAAGACAGAACATTATGGGTAGGCCGAAGAGCTCAGATGTCAGAGCCTGGAACTTTGGTATGCGGCCAAGTTGGGTCCAATCCTTGGATCTGAACCCACAGGTTGAAGAGCAAATGAAGGTAACATCATCAGATCTACAGGTAGGATTGTTAAAAGGGGAGGAGTAAATTTCATAAAAATAAATGGAATCTGTGGGAACAATACATGCAGTATAATGTTCAGAAGGAAGAGTAAGGTTTAAGAGAAAGCAGGAAATAAGAAATTTATGTAGTGTTGGAGTGACTGAAAACTGTTAAAAGAAAACATATGTATAGTGCATGACAATAACACAAACTGCTATTATGGTTAGTTATCTTTTCCATTAATCCATGTGAACTCATGTTGCAGTTCAAAACATGATAATTTGATAAATACATTTAAAAAATAAAAAAAAAAATATACACTGATGATTTGTTCATCTTTATCAACTAGTATGCTTGTGCTAAATCAGCCTTTGTGAAGGGTTTTGCTACACATACAAAATATTAATTCCTGGTAATGTACAAAGGGCACTGCAAAAAAAGAAGTTATGTACTCACCATAACGTTCCATGTTTGTAGTCCATCTCTCTCTTCATTCTTGCATATGGTGTCGGAGCCGATCCTCAGCTCTGACTTGGCCGATTACAAAGCTCGAAGTCTCTCAGTTGGCTTGTGGCAAGGTAGGTATCCCACAGTGCACTAGTAAGAATCCCCAGATCTTGTTTGCTGCTGTCTAAAAAAGTGATAGAAAACATTTCCACAAGGAACAACAAAGATGAAAGGTCTCCACCTTACAGAAGACAGATACTATCTTGTCTCCAGATCCTCCAAGGATACATGGACGGGGCAGGACGGTGGGTTCTTAAGAATGAAGGGCAAGATGGACTACAAACATGGAACATTATGGTGAGTACATAACTTCTTTATGTTCTGTAGTCCTAAATCGTCTTCATTCTTACATCTGGGACAGCGTCCCTAGCACCTTTGTCTCGGGTGCCTCACAGGAATATACTCCTAAGAACCATGGAACCAAAGGAGGCTCTATCCCTTGATGCCAAATCCAATATGTAATGAGTAATAAAGGTATGAGGGGTAGCCCAAGTTGCTGCTGCACATATATTGTCAATTGGGACTCTGGCTTGAAAAGCAGTAGATGTGGATACTGATCTACTAGAATGAGCCTTAATTTTGAATGGAAGATCCTTGCCATTGGAAGAGTAAATAAATGAAATACAGTTTGAAATCCAACTTGATAAAGTTATCTTAGAGACTGGCATGCCTTTTCTTGTCTCAGAAAAAGATACAAACAATGTGTCTGATCTTCTAAGCTCCTTGGTCCTATGTGGGTAGAACCTTAACTGCTGTGAACATCAAGTTGATGAAACTTGTATTTTGCACTGTTTGAATGATTAGGAAAGAAGACTGGCAGCTCGATAGATTGATTCAAATTAGACTGAAAGCAAACTTTGGGGATGAAGGACAGATTTATACGAAGGGAAACTCTGTCTCTATGAAAAATCAAGTAGGGAGGTTTGACTGACAGTGCTTGTAACTCAAACACTCTTCTGGCGGATGTGAGAGCTAGTAGAAAAATGGTCTTCCATGAAAGGAACTACAATTCACAAGAATGTGCGGGTTCAAAAGGCGGGAAGTTTGGACAGAATGAAATTTAAATCCCAAGGAGATACAGGTTCCTAAAAAGGAGGTCTTAGCAAGGTGGTGCCTTTTAGGAAAGATTTACACAATCTGTGAGCCATATGGTTAGGCTCATCTTGTCCCAAATGAAAACTGGAGATTACTGCCAACTGAACTTTGATTGTAGCAGCAGCTGATCCCTGATGAAAAAGTTTGGTTATTTATTTATTTCCAGTTTGGTGACTGGGGAGGTCCACTGGGCTCAAAGAGTCCATTTTCAGTGGAGGCCCAGGGGAAAAGCTCCATAGTACAAAGTATAAACAACATAATTCAGACTACATAGTACAGAGAAAAGCTAGATAATTCAAAGTTAACAAAATACAGAGAAAAGCTAGATAATTCAAAGTTAACAAAATACAATATATAGTTAACAAAATACAATACACAGCAGCAAAAAGGTGCAGTAACAACTTGTAAGTATTAAATAGCAAACTAAGAACAGTTAAACTGCAACATATATACAATATATAATACATATTTATATGTTTGTAGGTTGAGAACAGTAGTATAGAGTAGAATTTGTTCATTGGTTAGAAATGTCAGATAATGATCTGAAAGTAGTTACTGAAGGATAGATCCCTGGTAAAGTAAGGAAAAAATGGCACTTTGTATGTGATTGTGTAGAGTAGAATTTGTTCATTGGTTAGAAATGTCAGATAGTGATCTGAAAGTAGTTATCGAGGGATAGATCCCTGGTAAGTAAGGAAAGAATGGGACTTTGAATGTGATAAAAGTGATCATGAGTTAAGGAAGTTAGGTAGGTAGAGAGCAGGTGCACTTCCAACTATGGGAGAGGTAGGAGTGGAGTTAGGTTTTGAAGTGTTCAAGGTTTTCAGAGATTCGTAGAGATGGAGGGAGAGTTTTCCATTTTTTGGCTAAGGTAAAGTATAGAAGTAGCTGCCCAGTGGGATGATTTGGTTTATACACTGAGATTAGGTTTTGGTGGGCAGATCTTAGGGGTCTGTGAGGGGTGTATGAAGGTAAGATGTTAGCAAGTGCTGGACATATATTAGGTTTGAAAATAAGCTTGTGGGCTGTACAGAGTTGGAGGTAGTCCAGGTAATTGGGAAGTTCTAGCCACTGCAGCTGGTGGAGAGGTATACAGTGGTGAGTAGAGTATTTGGATGAAGTTGAAAACTTTGAGATTTTATTGTAGCAGGTTTCCAGTTTAGAAGAGTTGGAGGAAGATAGACTGGTTAGTAAGGGAGCACCATACATCAGAGAGGGTAATAAGTAGGTTGAGGCAAGGGTCTATTTAGTTGAGGGGGAGAGGAAGTGTGAGTTTCTACACAGAATGTCAAGTTTCTGATGTGTTGTCTTAATATTTAGTTGAATATGGGTATCAAATTTTAGTTGCTCGTCAATAGTAACCCCAAGAAGTTTGGCAAAAGGAACAATTTCTATAGTGGAGTTAGCATGGCTGGTAATTTTAAAGGAGGTTTTGTCAAGAGGAATAGATTTTGATGGGGAGAATAGTAGAATTTTAGATTTATTGGCATTTAGGGAGAGATGATTTTGAAGCATCCATTTCTCAGTAGTTGAGAAAGCAGACTGAGTTTTAGTTTGAAGCTCACGGAGGTTGGAGGCAGAGCAGACTAGTGTTGAGTCATCTGCATATTGTACTATTCTGGTGTTGGGAATTGATGTGTGGAAGTCATTAATGAAAATATTAAAGAGCATAGGGCAGAGTATGGATCCCTGGGGTACCCCAGTTGGGGTTGGAAGGAAGGCAGAGGTACCAGTTTTCCATTTCACAGCCTGCGATCTATCAGAGAGGTAGCTGCTAAATCAGGTAATGGTGTTCTGTGAAAGGTTAAATTTAGAAAGGTGGGTAAGAAGGTGGGTATGGGAGATAATATCAAAAGCTTTGGAGAGGTCAAGGAGGACTGTGGATACTAGAATGCTGGAGTCACGGGCATGGTTTACTATGTCTAGAAATGAACGAAGAGCTGTTACTGTGCTATGGCCAGGACAGAACCCATGTTGTGTTGGAGTGAGGAGTTGGTTATTTGTAAGGAATGGCATTAGCTGGAGGTGGATATATTTCTGAAGAATTTTTGAGATAGGAGATAGAATTGCTATGGGTTGGAAGTTGGAGTAGTTATTGTTTTTGCCTCCTTTGTGGAGGGGTAGGATAAAGGTGAAATGCCATAGCTTAGGGACATATGATTCCTGTATGGATCTATTGAGTGTACTAATGAGAATGGCAATTCTGTCTGCTGCTAGTTTTAGAAAGATAGAGGCGATGCTGTCAGGGGCATTGGAGCAAGCCTTAAGTTTAGAGAGAAGTTTTTTATGTATGATGTGGGGATGGGTTTGAGATGAAAAGTAGGAGGAGTGTTTAGGATGGAAGATTGGGGAGAGGATTTGAGATGGGAAGAGGAGTTGTTGTTAGGGAAGGTTTTGGTGAGTTCTGCTATCGAGTTAGTAAAGAATGAACTGAACAGTGCAGCTATTTCTGTGTCATGTTTGCTAGTGTCAGGGCAAGAGTTGTTTTTGGTGCCTGGATTAAGAAGGGAGTTGATGGTTTTCCAGAATTGTTTGGGGTATGTGGAATAATGGTCTGGAGTTTGATATAGGATAATTTTTTATCCTGTGTAATATGTTTTTTAGCTAGGTTGCGTAGTTGTTTATATTTAAGAAGGGTGTCAGGATGCTTATGACGATGGTAGAATTTCCAGGTTCTATCCCATTGTTGCATGAGTATTTTGGTATCTTTAGTAAGCCAGGGGGCGGAACTGGTTTTTATACGTTTTATTCTTGGAGGGGCTTGGGAGTTAAGGGTATCCAAGAAGGTTGAGTTGAAGAATTCAACGGCATCGTCTAGAGGAAGAGTTTTTAATTTATTCCAATTTATCAGTTTGAGGGAATTGGAGAAAGCTGTGGGGTTAACGTTTGTGAGATTCCAAGTATGGATATATTGGTGTAGGTGGGGAGAGGAGTGGGTTGCTCTACGGATGAAGGCTGGCAAGTGATCACTAATGGATTCTGGTAAGGAGCCAGTGTGTGGGAGATCTTATTTGGGTGGGAGACAAGGATCCAGTCCAGTATGGAGCTTGGGGGGGTTATTTTTATTGGGTCTGGTAATAGCATTTGTCAGTTGAGTGAAATTACATAGATTGATTGAAATGGTGGGATTATTAACCAGTGATCTTGCTTCAGTCAATGTTTACATCTCCTTGGATGTATGTCTCAAGGCTGACATTACATGAGGCCCAAAGAAGGATTTCCTCAAGTGTATTAGTATTGTTTCCAGGGGGGATATAGAGGGCTATAACACAAATACTTTTATGGTTATTTAGTCTGAGGTTTCCTATGACTAGTTCAGCACTGTTGAACTGAGAAATAGGATTTTGGTAGGGAGTAATGGAGAGTAGGCTAGAGTAGATTAAGGCTACTCCTCCACCGTTCTGTTTTAGGTGGTCATGTCTAACAGCTTGAAACCCTGAGGATATGATTTCAGAGTCCAAAATATTGGGTTTTACCCATGTCTCAGAGAGGGCTACTATGTCAGGTTGGGTATGGTATAGCCAAGCGTGAAAGTGGGCTATTTTGTTTCTTAGACTTTGGGTATTTATGGTCAGGAGCTTGAGGTATTCAGGGTTGGTAACATGGGTGGTAATGGGGGGAGTTGGATTGCTGCTGCTAGTTGGTCCTGGGTTGGGGTGTATGTCTCCTGCTAGGCATGGGTAGTCAAAGGGGAATGAGAGTAGGAGTTTAGATTTACTCCTGGAGTTTTGTGGGAGGTACAATAATGCTTTGGGAATATGATGTTTCATTGAGGAGGATAGGAGATTTAGTTTGAAGAAGAGAAGTGGGTTTGGATTAACAAGAGAGGGGGATATTGAGTGAAAGTGAGTTGTGGTAGAGTGATGATTAGTGTTAGGGGAGATGGTGGAGTGATGAGGGGATAGGAAAGAAGTGGGTAATTTGTAGGTGGCATGGTATAGTGTTATTAGTAGTAGTATGCTGAGGGAAGGGAGGAGAAGGGTGTGAAAGGGCATGGTAAGGTTTAGATATAAATTAATAGTTGGGGATTAGGTGGTGAGGAAGTAGTTGGATGTAGGAGGGAGGTGTATAGAAGTGTATACAATGCTTTAAGGTTAGGGAAGGGGAGGGGGTGAGAAAGTATTGGTGGATGGGAGGGGAGGGGACAGTGAAGAGATGTGAGTGGATTGGATTAGACAAGTGGGAGAGGACTTACAGCTAGAATAAGTGTAGGAGCACTGGGGGTGAGTGAGACTTGGGGGTAGGGTAGTGGAGCGGAGTGAGCCTGCAGGGCGAACGGAGCGAGTTAGAACAAGTAAAAGAGAAATTCCAGTGACAATCAGTAAGCAGCAGACTCCTGAGACGCCCTTGGAAGTTCCAAGAGAGTGGGGTATGACAGTTCAGCTGTATAATTGTTAAACTTTGTTTTCTTAATGTTTGTTCCACGGTTTGTTTTCTATTTGTTTCTAGGTGAGAGGGCTGCAGTCCTATACCACGAGCCGCCCCTGCAGTTACAGCTAAGAAACTAAATTGTAGACTAGAATTTGATACGAGAGTGAAAGGATATGGGATACAACACAAGCCCAGTGTAGTATGCCACCAAGTGGACAAAAGGTAAAATTTCAGTTAAGCTAATGAAATAGAGAAAGCTAGAAAAGATGGGTCAAGTAATAGGTGCAATGGAGAGAGGACTATATTCCTATGGAATAGAGCTGGGCATGGCTGCTGGGTGCCTGGCTCAGGAGTGTGACTAATACAGACACTAGTTTATTTTGCGTTTTAATACAAATTCAGCTTCACAGTTTGGTCAAGGGGTCACGCATACTTTTCCTGAATCCTTTTGAAGGAGGGAGTTAGAGTAATGGCTGACAGGTTTCTTTAGGGATTTAGATGAGCCAGGTGGGATTATCTGAAGGGGTCCTTATAGACCAGGCAGGAAGGTTCTCAGGTCTTAATGCAGGCTAGGCAGTTAATCTAGGTAGGTTAGAGAGAAGAAAACAGATTTATAGTGAAAGACAGTAGTATTTTCAGTCTTACGCATATACAGTTAAGATGCAGCAGAGATATATTTCTGAGATTAAAGGCACCTTAAACACATTCACATACTGAATTAACAACATTGTACACAGGAATACTACTGTAGCTCTGTCTGTGAGCTGTAGGCTCGTATTATATGCTAAACACAGCGATACAAAAATAAAGGAGATGCACAGTACACATTTGTTTTGCACAACTAGGCAGTACAGAATCTAAAAAAAACATTAAATAGCCAGTTATGTCATTTTTAACACAGGTGAAAGTTAACCAAGCATTCAAATACTTGCAACCCCCTGTTGTAACCCAGTTACTCATAACATGGAGGCACACTAAAGTAAACTTGTTTAGAATAACAACCACCACCACAGTACAAATAACAGCTAACAGAGTTAATTCGCTCTCCCAAAATGTATTCCAAGTTCGCTACTCAACTAGCAAGCACAGCCTATGAAATAGGATTCAATAAGGAAGGTGATATTCCAATTTAACTCAAAACTAGAGTTAATCTTAACCCTGCTAAGTCCCAGAGCAGTTCACTTCAGTTAACAGGGAATCTATATTCATGAAGCAGGGAAATGGCTATATATATATCCAACAGTATCCTTTTCACAGATAATTTCAGTCAAGATACACTAAGCAAGGCCCTAAATTTCATTCCAAGGGCGCCGGACCTCGGATGTAAGTGTAAGCACTTCAGATTACTATGAAAACACATGTAATCTAGTGCGAACGGGGTTGCGCTACATCCGAGAGTAGTCTAATTGAAGATAATAGCCCCAATTAAACAATCGCTGCTAGTAGTACTACTCTTTCACATGTATGACAAATATGGAGGAAAAGTTCTCATATGTAGTCTGGCAATGGTTAGGAATTCTAACACCAAGGGAATGGAGGCTGTGTTAAGGATCTACGTTTTTTTCTTTTGCCCAGATAGAAAATCTCTTCCATTTTCCGTTCCATCGCTATTCTATCTCCTATCTCTAAACTTTTAGAAAAGTGTATTCACCTACAACTCCTACCATACCTCTTAGAAAATAACCTACTAACTCCAACACAACATGGTTTCAGACCAAGACACAGTACTATGACCGCCCTACTCTCCTTCCTGGAAGTGTGAACAAAGCCTGGGACACGGGACACATTGTCTCTACCCTCCTACTAGACCTCTCTAAAGCATTTGATACTCTCTCCCACAATGTATTACTAACTAAACTCTCCAAGCTTAACTTGTCACCCTTCTTCTCTAAACTGGTTCACTAGCTACTTATCCAATAGATATCAGGCAGTGAGATGGAAAAAAGCCACTTCCCCTTTCAACACCCCAACCAGTGTTCCCCAAGGATCTATACTGGGTCCCCTGCTTTTCAATATATTCATAAACGATTTCCATAACTCTATTCCTTCAACTAAAATTATCCAGTACGCAGATGATTCAACTAAAATCTGCTCTGCTACCTCCATCCCCACACTGCTAAAGCTTACTCAGGATGCATTCTCAACCACTGAACAATGGATGAAAACAAATCACCTTGTACTCAATGTCTCCAAAACCAACGTAATGGTAATTCACCCCCTCTAAAGCTACCTTTTTCACTCCAAGTAATTTCACTATTACTAGTCACAACAATACACCCTTAGAACTGGTATCTGAGGCCAAATTACTTGGGGTCCAAATTGATAGTCAGCTTAAATTCAATTCCTATCTTCAACTAAATATAAAAAAAACCCACCAAAAACTCGGCATGCTCTACAGACAGAATTGTTATCTTACACCCTCCACCAAACTCACCCTATCTACCACATTTCTCATCCCATCCCTCCTCTATGGAGCCCCACTTCTAACTAACCTACAATCTTCTCTCAAAACACAACTCTCCTCTTGCTATAACAAAATAGTCAAGTTTGCTACCTCCCATAAGTCCTCCTCACACCACTGTTCAGCTCTCCACAAACTAAAATGGTTAGAACTACACAATCACCTCACCTACGTCCAACTGACTCTTGCACACAAACTCATCTTCAATCCCTCCCTCTACCCATCCCTTTCCTCTACCTTCAAAATGCACCTCCCTAATAGAATTCTAAGATCTAACAACCAAAACTTAATTGAACTGTATAAACCAATTCGTCCCCCTGGAAAAAATCTCTTATCCTACAGTCTTGCTCGTCTCTGGAACTCCTTACCCCCATCCATTCGTACCATCACAAATCACTTCTCATTCAAAAAATCCCTTCACTCACACCTAATTTCCCAGTGGGAATGCTCCTGCTCCCACCCAACATAATCTACTCACACTGAGAATTTTCACTTCTCCTCCCCTATTCATAATGAGAATTTCTACTTACTCTCCTAAACTCATAAATCTTGCTCTTGCTTGTATTAGCTTTTTCTGAATACTTAAAGGTACCTTAGTGTAAATATACCCTATGATGGAAAAGGTTCTCTGTTTCTATATTGAAAGGTTCTATGTCAGCTCATATACCTTTCTCTTGATTGTATTAAGCTACTCATCCTGAATGTATGAAAGATATCTCCAGTGTAACCCACCCTAAGTTGTAAAAGCCTCTCTGTTTCTATACTGTAAATTGTTTTCAGCGATACAAGATTGTAATATTTGTATATGTTTGTACACAAGTCTACTGTATTTCCAAGTCCATAGGAATTGTATAATTGAAACTAAATACCTTATTGTAAACTTGCTAATTGTTTTTGGAGCTTTTCTCCCCAGGACTCCATTGAAAACGGGTTCTTTTGGCCCAATGGACTATCCTGGTAAACCAACTGCAAATTAATAAAATAAATAAATTTGCTAGCGTACAATTTTCTGGTAGAAGGCTTGTGGGAAGACGTGAGGATATGAGTAACTGCAGGTGAGAAATCATGAAGCCTGACTAGGGATGGAAGTGGAGCAGCCACGCTGTCCAGTTGAGGGTATGGAGGGCAGGGGTGGAAGGTGCCTGACTTGTGTCAGACGGTCTGGTACTGGGTCCAGAGTCCATGGATAGTCCAGAAGGTGAGGCCCGAGAAAGGGAAACCAAACCTGACGAGGCCAGTAAGGAGTGATAAGAATCATTCTGCTCCCAAGGTCTTTGCTTTCTGGATCACCTTTGATATCAGCGGAAAGGGTAGGAATGCATAATGAAGTCCCGGGGGCCAATTGTGAACAAGTGCATCTCTCGGTGTCTCCCTGGGGGGGAGGGGGGATAAGGGAGAACTAGCTGCTGGATTTGGCAGTGAGTGGACTGGCAAACAGCTCGCAGCAAGGCAGGCCCCATTTCCGGAAAATCTGTTCCGCGACTTTCAGATTCAGAGACCACTCGTGAGGCATCAAGACTGCCCTACTGAGCTTGTCGGCTATCACAATGGTTGTCCCCGGGATATGCGTTGCAACTAGAAAGTGTTGGGAAGATATCACCCACTGCCAAACATGACATAGTGGGTACGATATGGTTCCTCCTTGTCTGTTTATATACCATACCACTGACATTGTCTGATTGGATTGCTATCGTTCCTAGAGGAAGAAAGTTGTGAAATGCTTGCACCGCTCTCATCTCTAGGACATTGATATGCAAGTAAGCCTTGTGATTCTGCCATGTGCCCTGGACAGTCCTGCCTAGATAATGCCCCCCCCCCCTTATCTGGGAGGCATCCATGGTCACAGTAGCAACGGGTTGGTGAGGAATGAAAGGTGTTCCTATCGTTAGTTTGTCGGGCTGAATCCACCAATGAAGGTCCTTTTTGCAAGATTCTGTTATCCGAATATGATGAGACAGAGGTAGTTGTTGAAGGAATCACTGGGAAAAGAGTAGCCAATAAAGGATTCTCATATGTAGTCTGGCTAGTGGAACCAGAGTTATGGTAGAGGCCATGTTTCCTAAAAGTTTCAGCACTGTCTTGGCTTTGACTCTTTGTTGAGGAAGTAGACTATATATATCTGTTGTATCAGATTTTGTATTCTGTCTGCAGAAAGACGAGCTATCATGGTGACTGTGTCTATTTCTGCACCTATAAAAGTCACATATTGAGAGAGCGACAAGGCAGACTTTTCCCAGTTTATTGTCATCCCTAGCTGAGTGCAGAGTTGGATGGTTGAATCCCTGGCTTGTAGAAGTAGGTGCCTGGTTGTGGTGGTGGTCAGCAGCCAGTCGTCCAGGTACGGAAACACTTGGAATCCAAGACGTCTCAAGTGAGCTGTCACTACTACCATGCATTTGGTGAACACCCTGGGGGCTGTGGCGAGACCAAAGGGCAGAGCATGAAATTGGTAATGACTGGCTCCCAGCCAGAAGCGTAAATGACTCCTCGATGCTGTCCATTTTTATGTGGTAGTACGCATCTTGGAGGTCTATGGAGCACACCCAATTGTCTTTCCCTAACAGAGGGAGTATATACTGCAGTGTTACCATTTGGAACTTGTCCTTCTTCACTGATTCGTTTAATTTGCTAAGGTCCAAAATGCGTCTCCAGTCCCCTGTTTATTTAGGCACTAAAAAGAATCTGGAGTAAGTTCCGAACCCTATCTGGTCTGCGGGGACGGTTTGGATGACTCTCTTTTGAAGCAACTTTTGAACTTCTATGGTTACTTGATCCCTGTGAGTGGGTGGAGGATCTGAGACTTTCTTGGTGTTACGGGGTAGAAAAGAGAAGGGTATGGAGTATCCTCTGGTAATTATTCTTTGTACCCACTTGTCTTGGGTGATGTCATGCCAGGCTTCTGGATACAAAGATAAGCGACCCCCGACTGGCTCCAGAGAAGTACAGTCGGGCCCCACTTCAGGAGCGCTGATAGGGGCGTCCACGAAAAGAATCGTGGACACCCTGGTTTTGCAGGACCCCCCTGCCTCTAGGGCGATATCTACCATTACTTCCTCCTCCTCTGCCGCTGAAGGAGGAATCACCCTGTGCATTCGGGAAAAATCTCTGGGATTTCTTGAACCACATTTTCCCGCCTCTCTGACCCTTACGGTATGGTCTAGAAGGGACGGTAAATCGTACTCCCACGGCAGATAGAGTTTTTCCTTCCTGCACCTGGTGAGTGTATCTTTTACCTTTGGTCCAAACAAAGAGGAACCGTCAAAGGGGGTGTTGGTAAAAGTAGATTTGAAGGGCTCCGCAAAGTTACATAAACGCATCCAGGACGGTCTCCTAAGGGAAAACTCCTGAACCCGCTGCCCTATTCGCTAGATCTGCTGCAAAGGATATCAGCCTCATGAAGGAGTTAACAATGGAATTTAAGGTGGACAACTGAGCAGTAACCTTCTCAAGGACTCCTCCAGCTAATGTACCTTGGAGAGCATCTCCTAGCTCTCCTTTAGATCTCTTTGAAGCCTAGTAAAATGGGTGATGTAATTTGGCGATCCCAGTGTAAATGCCATTGAAGAGAAGACGCACTTCCCGTATCTATCCATCGTTCGGGACTCCTTGTTAGGTGGATGGTCAGATGAAGTCTCTGCTAGTTCCTTCGTTGTGGCTGCCTTCACCACCATGGCACCTACAGGCACACCTTTGGTCAAAAAATCTTTATCTTTGGGGGCTGAAAGAAATTTGTTGGGCCTTCTGGGGACTGGTTCCACAGCATCAGGAGTTTCCCACACCTTTCGACTAAGTCCAAGAGCTCATCAAAAAGTGGAGACACCCAAGAGGCTAAAGGTTAAGACCCAAAAACCTTTCGGTACACTGACTCCTCATCAGAAGGGGTGACAGTGGGCCAGCCGCCTCTCTGTTGCAGGATCCCTAAGATATCTACAAAGGAGATATCAGAAGACGACCTAGAAGACCTTTCTCGAGGTCAGTGCCAGAGGTGATGGACTCATCAGGAGAGTCCACATGCTTCCTCTTGCAAGTTCTCTTCTGAGGGGGCTCCTCAGAAGGTTACTCTGGGGAGGTCTCAGAAGACTGGGGCCACCCAATGGGGGCTCCTGAGGCTGCGGGTCTCTGCTGCCAAGAAAGAGAGATGGTGCTGAGACAGAGGTCGGAGCTAGAGGGGGAACAGCATCAGTACCCATGTGCAGAGCTGAAGACCTAGACAGCACGCTCCTCATCATCTGGAATGCAGATCTCTCTGGCTCAGAGGAGAGTCCCAGTTCCGAGGAAACGGAAGTAGCCCTCGGCTCCAAAGCGGCCAGCTCTGAGACGGATGTAGGATCTGAGCTCAGCCTAGCCGACGCACCGAGAGGTAGGCTCGGAATTGAAGAAGTTCGGGTCTAAGCGTCCCTTTCGGGGCCGAATGGTGAGCTTCGGCTCCTAGACACCAAGGATGGCGCCGAAGGTGTTAGCGTGGAATTCGGCTCCCAGACAGACACAAGAGGTGCTGGAACTGAGGGTTCCACAATAAGTGGCACCAATAGCTCTGGCTCCAAAGAACCAACATGGCTCGGAGGAGGAACAGCAACAGGGAGTATGGTCTTAGATGGCTCTGGAAATGATTGGGTCGGAGCCAAGAACAATTTAGGTAACGCCGAAGACTTCAAGAGTCTAAGCACTACTCTCGCTACATCCTCTTTAGATAGACTCTTGGAGGATCTGGAAGATAAGGTAGGTGACCTAGATCTCTGCAAAATGGGAGACCTGAGAGTTGGGGAGACTGGCAATAATTCTCTAGACCTGCTCAAAGGTAAATGTTCAGTAGTTGGCGCTGTAAAATTTGGGGCCGACACTAGAGTGTTGATATCGATAACCTTGACCTGCTTCGAGGACAGTGGAGCTGAAGAGATATAAGGTTTGTCCAATTTTGAGATTTTCTGAGGAGGTCCAGATAAAACAGTCGGTGTGGAAGAATGTCGCTTGGCCGACATGAACTTCTCTTTTTTAGAAGGAGATCTAGAAAGTGAGGATGATGAGCTGGCTAAATCCTCCTCAAAGGAAGGCTTAAGGAGACCTTTCAGGATCAGTTTGTTCTTCCTTTCCTGGAGAACTCGAGAACTGAAAGAGTGACAGAAAGAACATGTTTCCTGAAGATGTATGGCACAGAGACAGTAAACACAATTACGGTGAGCATCAGTTATTGACATTTTTTGGAAGCATTTGCAATACCTTTTAAAACCCTAAGGTTTATGATCCTTAGACATGTTTACTCCAACAGAAACACTAGTGAAAGCAGAAAGAGAAGACAAGGTCCTCTAACTTAAACGGGCCTAGCCCTGCAAGAGTCACTGTACACAAGGAAACACAACCAAGAACTAGGTCCCACTAACAAACGGGCCTAGCCCTGCTCAAGAACCACACAAAAGATGAGCAAAAACAGAGGACTAGGTCCTCTAACTTAAATGGGCCTAGCCCTGCTGAGGAAACACCACCAGAAAAAGGTTAATAGAGGACTAGGTCCTCTAACTTAAATGGACCTAGCTGTAAAGAGAAGAAGTTAAGTCAAGAAGAAAAGCTACCAAAAATTGCAGAATTTCAACAACAGGCTAATTACTAGCTAATAAGAATACTAAAAAACACTGCACACAGCTATCAATAATAGTACTATTCTAGTGAAAAAACACTATTAGAATAGGTCCTAACTCAAACACGGACCTGCGCTAATAAGAGTAAATATATCAACAAACTAGCACACAGGTAAGGGATACCACTCTGGGAACAAAAAGTACAGCTGTGTACACTTACCATAAATGTAGATGTTAGAGTGTAATCAGTGTTGCAGCCATCACTTTTGGGTTATCTGCTTGCAGTAGCCCTCAATCGGCCTGATTAACAAAGTCTTGGGACCTGCGTCAGTTGTTGTCCCTTCTTACATGACGTTAGGGATATAAAACATGCAGCCGACGCCATTACATCAGTTTTTCTTGCCCCAGATGTCAGGTGCCCCCTTAATGGGGAAGCAATTCAATCTATAAATATACAAGGTTATACCTCCAACAAAAAAGCAAATGCATCAAAAAGATTTTGTAGATAGCAAAGGAAAGTAGAGGTATATCCAAAAAAAGGGGGTGCTGGAGGGAGGGTAACCAGGACTGCAACAGTGAATACACTCGAACATCTACATTTATGATAAGTGTATACAACTGTACTATGTTCTTCGTGTTTCACTGTTGCAGTCATCACTAGGATGGGAGGAGGAATTTAAATAGAATTAGGACCAGCTAAAAGGCCCTGTAAGACTGCAGTGGCAAAGCCAGCTCTGGATTTAGAGAAAATTGGCAGATGGTAATGCTTGGTGAAAGTATGTACAGAACTCCAGGTAGCAGCTTCTAGAATGTCCCTGGTAGGGATGCCTCTAAGAAAGGCTGTAGAGGTAGATGCAGCCCTGGTAGAGTGGGGTCTGATCCCCTGTGGGATAAGTTTTCCATGGTGCTTGTAGCAGAAATGAATGCAATGGCCTATCCATTTGGAAACGGTTTGCTTTGAAATAGCCTTCCCCTCTGCCCCTACAGCAAATGCCACCACAGTTGATCAGATTTCCTTTGAATTTTAGTTCTGTCCAAGTAGAATCTAAGTTGTCTGTGCTCGACTAAGGAGTGTAGAATCCGTTCCCCCTTGTTCTGTGGATTAGGAAAGAAGGTTGGCAAATGTATGGACTGATTAAGGGCCACACTGGATACCACCTTGGGCATGAAGGAGGGATTGATCCTGGGGGACACCCTGTCCGCATCAAAGATAATGAAAGGCTCCACTGCCATTAGGGCCTGTAATTCAGATACCCTTCTAGCTGAAGTGATTGCTAAAAGGAAACCTGTTTTCCAAGAAAGTAATTTTAAGTCCGTAGTGACAGCTGGCTCGAAAGGAGGAAGGGTGAGCTTTTCCAATACAAAGTTGAGGTCCCAGGCTGGAGTTGGAGCTCTCCTGGGTGGTCGTAGATTTTTGGCCCCTCTGAGGAACTGCTTAAGCAGTGGATGAGAGAAGAGGGGTGGTTCTGTTATAATGAGCTGAGATGACTGAGGCGTGAATTTTGATGGAGGAGAAAGACAGGCCCTTATGAAGCATCTCAGTTAAGTATTGTAAATTCTGAGGTAAATTGGGCACTGTTGTGCTCATCTCTTGAGACTGGTTCCAGGCACAGAATCCTTTCCATTTTTCACTGTAAGACTTTCTGGTACTAGGCCTCCTTGCCTTAAATGATATCCATCACTGGTTTACTGAGGGATGGTAAAGGAGAAATTATGTAATTAGCCAGGCTGCTAGATTCAGAGTTTAAAGTTGAGGGTGCAGAATTTGGTTGTCCTGCTGAGACAATAGAGTAGAAGTCTGAGGCAGGTGCCATGGGGCCCACAGTGACACACTGCGCGCAAGAGGGGGTTACCAGTGTTGGCGTGGCCAGTCTGGTGCAATCAAAACCGTCCTTGGTTTGTATTGTTTGATCTTTAGTAGTACTTTGGAGGGCAGAGGCAGAGGAGGAAAGGCATAAACTGATAGGTTTTTCCAGCTGAAGGACAGAGCATCCACTTTCCAAGCTTGTTTGTGGGGTGTCCCTGCACAGAATTTGTCCAACTGATAGTTTTGGGGGGAGGCAAACAGGTCTATATCTGGGCTCCCCCATTTGCTTGTCAGCATGTTGAAAAATCCTTGGTTCCAGTTTCCACTCGTGTGGGTCCATGAGGTTTCTGTTTAGTTCTTCTGCCAATGTATTTAGTTTTCCTGGCAGGAATTGAGCTTGTAGATGTACTTGATAGCTCAGGGCTGTGTTCCACAATGCCATGGCTAGTCTGCAGGGGGGGTACGAATGTGTACCTCCCTGCTTATTTATGTACCACATAACAGTGGTGTTGTCCATCTTTATCATTAATTGTCCTGGAAGAATGTGGTCCTTGAAGGCCGTCAGAGCATTCTGTACAGCTAACATTTCTTTTTGGTTGATATGCAGATGCATTTGACTTTGGTTCCATTTGCCCTGAATGCACTTCCCCGCCAGGTGGGCCCCCAATGCATAGACTGATGCGTCTGTTAAGGTTTGGGCAGCAGGGGGTATTGTGAATGATAGTCCCGTTTTGGTGGCAGGTCTCTGCCCACCAAAGGAACTCTAGGCTTATGTAAGGTATGATAGGAATCATTGCTTCTAGATCCTGTGAATGCTGACACCATAGGCTTTCCAGATACCATTGCAGTTTCCTCATATGCAGTCTTGCATATGGAATTAGAAGAATGCAGGAGGCCATGAACCCAAGGATTGCAGTATTTACCTTGCAGATAACTGGGTTTTGTGGCCACTTGTTTGAAGTAGGCTGTCAAATGAATCCATTTCTCTGGCGTGAGGAAAGCCATCTGGGAAGTTGTATTCAAGCTTGCTCCCTGGAATATAATTTGTTGACAGGGTACCAGGTATGATTTCTTTTCATTTATGGTGTACCCCAGACAAGTCAGTACCCTTTGAACAAAGGCCAGATGATTCAGAAGTATGTCCTGGCTTTCTGCCTGAATTAGACAATCATCCAGATATGGGTATATTTGAATATATCTTTGCCTGCAGAATGCAATGACCGGAGCTAGGCACTTTGTGAATACCCTGGGCGCAATAGATAACCCAAAAGGCAGTGCAGAGAAATGATAGTGCATGTCACCTGCTTTGAAGCTCCCTGATAGGGATGTGCAGGTATGCTGCTTTTAAGTCTAGTGTTGCCAACCATGCATCTTTGCCTAGCATAGGAAGCAGCTGGTGAAGAGTCAGCATCTTGAATTTTGGAATCACCAGAAAGGTATTTAAAGTAGAAAGGTCCAGGATAGGACACCGTGTACTGCCTTTTCTGGGTACCAGGAAAAGCCTCGAATAGAATCCTTGTCCCTTTTCCTCTTCTTGTACCAACTGAATAGCCACCATGCTTAAGAGAGAGAGAGTACTTGATTTTGGGCCTCTGCCCACTGATTTGGGGGTAGATCTGGCCAACCGCTTGGTGTTGGTAAGGTGTGGAAGTGAAATCTGCATCCTTGAGACACTACATTTAAAACCCATTTGTCCTGGGTAATGAGTTCCCAGTTTTTGGCCTGCAGACCAATGCTTCTGCCTAAAGGAGCATTCAGTTGGGAAGTGCTTGGAAGTTTTAGAAGCAAGTCATTGAGACTGTTTTCCCTGATTTGCGTGCGGAACCCCCCCCCCCCCCACTGCTTAGTCTTGTGTGTCCCCTGAGACTGAAACCTGGGGTTTCTGCTATGTCTGGGTTTGGCTTGAGAAGACCTTGAAGAGGCTGGAAAGAACCAATTCTTAAACGGCCAGTGCCTACTAAATCTATGAGGCTAAACCTGTAAGAAACCTTTAACAGTTTGCATAGATTTAGCTTTATCTTCCATCTTTTTAAGAACTTCCTCAGCCTTGTTGCCAAACAGGCGGTCCTGATTTAAGGGAGCATCCAACAGTTTAGCTTTAACATGATCAGGTAAAGATTGCTCCTTAAGCCAAGCATGCCTTCTGAGCACAGAACCAGTAACAGCAGCCCTGCAAGACGCCTCTAAAGAATCAAATCCACATTGCAAAATATGTTTTCCAACCTGTTCAGCAGAATGCATTAAATCCTGTAATTCTTTATTTTCTGCACAGTCAGGAATCAACATAATTTCCTGTTTAAGCAATCCAATAACATGTTGTTGATACTTTAACATATGAAAACTGGCAGTTTAAAGCCCTAATTGGCCAAGGTTGCAGAAGTGTAAACCTTCTTACCCCATCTATCCAGCACCCTGGAGTCTCTATCAGAAGGGGTAGGATTTTTAGCAGTTGAAGCCTTAATGCCCTTGGGTCCCTGTGAAATAGTCACTGGATCCACAACAGGATTTTTAAAAAGGAACTTGTGTGAAGCAGGAATCCTGTAATACCTGTCAGGGTTTCTGGGAGCAGTAGGAAAAGAATCAGGGGCCAAACAAGATTCTGAAAAAGCATCAACAACAATGTCTAGAACAGGAGGAATAGCTAAAGGCCTATGCTGAGGCAGGAGTAAGAAAACCCTATTTTTTGAATCAGAAAAATCCTGGCTTTCCCAGTGGAAATGCTCCCTTAGAGTATGTAAGGTTTCACCAAAAGAAAAATCGTCTGAAGGGGAAGCAGAGGGAATAGAGTCCTCTGCATCAGAATCCTCATAAGTAGATAAGGGCAAATCCAGATAATCAGAAGAATAAGAAAAATCAGAATCCTGGTCAGAAGATTCATAAGCAACTTCAGTCTTAGGTCTCTTAGAAGGGGGAGGCTGGCTTCCCCTGATTAGAGTTATAAGATCTTCAGCCATTCTTATCATTTGGTTTCTAGGCACAGAGGCCTGAGCATGCGGCCTGGGCGTCGTTTTTTTAGGCATGGTTCGAGATTTAGGCCTAAAAGAAGGAGGTGTCGATTTAATATGCAAGTCCATAGGCCTGAATACACCTCAGAAGCTGATGCCTGCACAGCGGCTCCGGACTTATCCAAGGTAGACACATCCGCAGGTTCCATAGTTGAAGCATCTTGCGGCATACCGGACTCCGAATGGGTCTCAGTAGAGGCCTGCGAATCAGAAGTAGCGGGTATCAGGGGCTGCGAAAGCGCATCACTGAGTACCAGCGAACTGGCGACAGGCTTAGGAGAAGCATCGCTGGCAGTTTTGGACCTCGACGGCCTGTCTCTGTCTTTATCCTTGCGTTTTTTTCGAAATCCCGGTAGTCGGATGGCTAACCTATGACATTTCTGGATAATTAAACAGAGAACCGAAATGTTTAGAGGCGAAAATATACCGACGACGGATAGTATGCTGATTAAATAAAGCACAAAACCGGCAGCACGGTACATCGTGGTCAGGGCCTAGGCAAAGAATACAGTACGAATGAAAATCTTTATGAGGTATTTGCTTTACACAAGTAATGCAATTATTAACATTTACTGACATCGGTAAGGAGCAAGAAAAAGTTTCCCCAACAGGGTACTTAGCTTTAGTTGAAGACTTCGGTTCTGAAACTCTAAAACGATAATTTCAGGAGTCGGCCGACCGGCACTTGAGAACTGCTTCTGCTTCAGGCGCTGCACGGCAAGAAAGATTGATGTAATGGCGTCGGCTGCATATTTTATAACCTTGACGATCTAATGTCATGGAAGAAGGGACAGCAACCGACACAGGACCCAAGACTTTGTTAATCAGGCCGACTGAGGGCTACTGCAAGCAGATAACCCAAAAGTGATGACTGCAACAGTGAAACACGACGAACATCGGGCCTGCAAAAGCAACGGCCAACAAGTTCTCAATAAAAACTTCACAAAAATGCAAAAACACACCACTTTTTCCTACCTATAATAACCATGACTAATCTATACAAACTAAGCTAATAATATATGCCAAATATATCACCATGAACAATAATAATGTAGAAAAAATCCAACTTAGCCACGGCCAAGAAAGAGAGCACTTCTGAACTTGTAGACGCGGCAAATGAGATCCAGGGATTCTTACTAGTGCACTATGGGATACCTTGCCACAAGCCAACTGAGAGACTTCGAGTTTTGTAATCGGCCAAGTCGGAGCCAAGGATCGGCTTCAAACTCATATGTAAGAATGAAGGCGAGATAGGACTACAGAACATCACTAGTTTAAAAGTAACCTAGAAATAATCACAAATACAACTTGTGACTTCAGTCTTTAGCAGCGGAACTATGCACAGCTTTAAAAGCAACCTTGAAATCTTGATAAATATAAGCTTCTTCTGTGTTGTCTTTCTTCAGTAAAGGAGTTAGGGGCATGGGCCACTAAACTCCATTCTACCAAAGTCCTCCAAGCATTTTCAGTTTCTATAAGTCTAGTTCACTTAAGGACTTAGCGCAAATGGTACCAAGCAAGCTTTATAAAACCAGAGAAAAGCATTCCAGACCAGCTTACTGATGGAATTTCTCTTCAATTTCACAACTTCCTTCCCAAAAAAGGTTGCTTACCTTTTGCTAAAAATGTGAGCGTCTCTTCTATGACATTAGTCCCAACATTTTATGATGTACTTAGGGTCTTAAACAGATACCATTTTAAGTCAATTTTCAGTGACTAATCCCTGTCAATCAATAGTACCAAACTCATTTACAATAATGTAAGTCTGGCATTTTGTCTCATTTTCCTTAATCCTCTCAATTCTTCCTGAGAACACGTCTTCAATACAAACTGTCTATCTTAAAGTGATGTACTGCACAACATTTTTTATACAAAGCACTCTAGCCATTAACAAAATCTGAAAAATAATTATAATGTGGTACAAAGTTAAAAAAGGTATACCACATTAGATCTATAAGCAAGCAGTACATGTGAAACAGTACATGGATAAAACATAGTGCATAATCCCCTAACCTCAGCATGCAGGCCAAATGATTAGCCTGTGCCAGTATGGGGACTTGATTATAACAGCCTCAAAAAGCAGATGAAAATGTATGCATTTTTTGTTTCCTGTACTACAGGTACTACTGTTAAGATAAAAACAATCCATTTTTCATTACTGGTCACAGAATCAGCAAAGCTGGGGCTGTGAACTGCTTTTCAGCTTTACCACAAATCTAGTTCTGTGCTCCTTGGCAAAGCTGGTGGACAGAAATGCAAAACAAAGCATATAAAATGGATAAGTGGTATGGACAAAAGTACAATACATCATTCTTCAGGTATGAGCAATGCTTGTCAAATTTCACTTACTCGTGTGAGTTCCTTTACTGGCATTCTGAATACAGTCCAAGTTAGGCAGTTTTTCATTTGATAAAAATGCCTGAGCAACAGCAGTGTAAAAACTTCGTGCTACACCACTGCCCTCCCCTGGTTCGTCTTTAAAAGTAACTTTTACTCTGTGCACTGCCATTGGGGTTGTAGCACATCTGCGACCAAAGTGGTTGTTCAGTTGTCTCATTGTCTGTTGAATTAACAGGTCTCGATCTCTGTCAACCTGGCATTAAAATAAAAAAAACATTACTACAGAGTATCTGTTACCAAAAACAATACAATGTTACACTTGTACTTAGTTACTTCTAATTAGGTATCTCACAGCAGAGGAATGTTAAACATGAAAAGTGAATTATTTCAGAAAACACTTTCAAAGTGCTTCCCTACTAAAAATAGTACTCAGAAAAAAGGAATAAATCATTTTATTAACACGGATTATAAAAGTTGTACATACAAAATGATATACGACACAACAAAGGTTAAAATAAGTTCCTAAAATAAAACAAGAAATGTAAGAGGAACTCAGTCAGTAGACAACATACAAAGAACATCCACCAAAAAAAGAGATTGAGGGCTTGGGACATATTTTTGTCTGATATGGGGGTTATATTTGCCAACTTTTGTTTGTAATGCAAGTTTACCTTATGTTACGTCTGGTATGATTTAAAATCATGTACGTGTTGTGGTGAACTAAAATCTAGCCTCGTCATTTTTACATTGCCTCGAGTGCTTGGTGCTCTACCTAACAGTACAGGTTCTGCTTTGGGATTACACCTATTTGTGGGCCCTCACCGGATCAACATCGATTGTGGAACTGTATGGAATGCATAAATAGCTGGCGAACAGTTGGGACTAGCATTCTCTGATATTGAAGACTGGATAATAATGTCGATATCTTCAGCACTCATTTTGGTCGCAATATAATATGGAGCAACTTAATGTTTGAGATATATATCTTTGGACAGTATGGTGACTATATGTGTATTACTTTTTTGTAATGGAAGTTTGGCTGTTTACATATTACCTCTGGCTTGATTTGTTTGGTGTATTACTATTAAGTCTCACCAGTCACATATATTTTATTTATGGTTTGGCGTTCAATTATTGACTATACAGGCACTAGCGTGGGAATACCATCCTGTGTGGGACTACATTGGTCTCAACATTTATTTGTTGTGCAGGAAAATAATTGGGATCAGTTTTGTTGACCATGGCGGTTGAATAAGGAAGCAGACATCTTACTTTTTACTGTGGTCACAGTAGATACAATTTAGTGCTTGGAATACATAGTATGGTGGCAACACCTGCATACAAATGTTATATGACTGCTTTTTGTGTTCAATACTGGTGAATTGCTTTGATTTTCCATGTTTGGATATAGGAAATGAGTAACTGAAAATCATGTGGCTGTTTTCTAAGTTGCTTTGTAATATGTTATATATTCGGATGTTGCAATTAGTCAGAATGTGTCTGAACACATACTGCTATTTATAAGTATATGTTTGGCAGTGAGGGAATATCTGAATGTTATAGGCAGCTATTTTAGCGCAGCCTGTTCTATTGTCTGGACATATGATGCTTTGAAGGGGGATAACACTGGGTCGCAGTGTGTCCCTGTGTTATGATAATAGCAATCCCACATGGTTCTTAATTATAAGCCATCATGTTTAATAACTGGGACTATCTTTATATTGAAACATACTTATTTATTGTCCCTATAATATGAGTTGCAAAGACGGGGGTGCCTTTGTATGGCCCTAGTTGAAACAAATAGCCCTGTTTATAATAGCTGATATTTTTCTTTTTTGGTCTCTATTGATATAGGGACACTTTTCAATAGTAATATATAGGGGCAAATGGATTTTTGTCTTTTTTGTCTAGTCCCTGTTGAACTTTCGTATTCTATTAGGAACATTTGTATGGTGAGGGAGGTATCTGGATATATCTCTCACATACTTGTTATTTGTTCATAAGTAATATAGCACCCTTGGGGCATATTTTGGAGCAGATTATTAGTCCTCTGGTGTAACATTGGTAGATGGATGCTGAGTATTTTTGTATTATTTAGGTATGTGGGGTACAAACCAATAGATTGTGAGCTTATAGCCATGGATTATGAGGCATTTTTGAAGGGTCTTTGTGCCGATAAAAATGATATACGTGTTTTTGGCACTTCTAACGAAAATGACAATAATACTGATGAACACAACATTGATCCAGTTGATGGCTGCAATCTGGCTTTTAATAAACTAGGAAAGAGTATGAAAACATTACGGACAAACATCTGCCACCTCAAGCTTTTTAAAGCTTACCAAAGCAAAGATATTACACCTAGAGGCCTTAGAGTCTTGTGGGCAAGATGGATGAATTGTTGTTGCAGGAGTGGAGTCTTGCACAACAAAATGCACCTATGTCATTTGTTCATATTTTAAGTTCATATTATGAATGCATGAAGATAGATGGGAATATTGAAGAAGTGAAGAATTTGTGTGGGGAACAAAGTGTATGAAGGTCAATCTCAATACTCTGTCTTAATAAACTCACAAGGGAGCTATTTACTTTTGAGAAGCAAATTAAAGACAAGAAAATATGGAAGTTTAACAGGGATCTGATGGATTAACATAAACCCTTTGATTCTCAGAAAATTGTTAGGTTTTCTGAGACCAACAGGTCTATTGGGGGGGGGGGGGGGCAACAGAAAGAGACCCAGGTCTATACTTAGGAAAACAGGGAATATCAGTACTTCTGCTGAGGAGTCCTCAGCTACGGACATGGAGTGTGCTAATGTACGGGACTCACCTGACCCAAAGAAACAGCGTAGTTCAGACCACCCTTTAGATATGGCAGGAGGAGGGGTGGGAGAAAACATACAAATAGACACAGTGGAGGGTTTGCTTCAGACTCTAATGTCACAGTAGGGGATGCTGATTACAACATTCTTAACATTTCTAATGTTGAAATTACCGCTGAGCAGAAACAACTTCTCAATAAAAGCTTAAACTACACACTGTGGGCTTTTTTGTTGATGAAACTAGTTTGGTTACTGATGTACATGATTTTTGTCGCAGACTAAATTTAAGATTGTTTTTTGGCTCTAGAGATGCCTCTCAAAGATCGACTGACTTTAAATTTTTAAAGTCTGACTATATGCCTCCTATGAATAAGCACGTATCTATATGCCAACAGGCTGCGCTCAGAGATATTCACTTTGGATTGGGTCAATACACTCCACTTGGTCATAACCTCACGGTTGGGGAACGACAGGCCTTACTGGCATTAAAGGATAATAAAAATATTCTAATATTACCAGCTGATAAGGGAGGGGCGGTAGTCATCATGAATACGGGTTATTATCTAGGCGAGGGAAATGGACAGCTGTCCAACCCTCGACATTATATGTGTATGCCTATTGACCCCACACCTAATTTCAAAAGGGAAATTGACTCTTTCCTAAATAAGGCTGTCGATGAAGGTATTATTTTGGAATCTGTGAGATTATATTTGACTGTTTCAGATGCACAGAAACAGATATTATACTTATTACCAAAAATACACAAATCCTTGACAAAACCCCCGGGTAGACCAATAGTTTCCGGTAGAAGTTCTTTGACTGAGCCTCTTTCTGTATTTCTGACCCAATATCTGAAGCCTCTACTAAATTTGATTTGTGCTAGAATACAGGCTATGACACAATTTCTTAAGATATTATCAGATATCCAATTGGAGCCAGATTGGCTTCTATCTACCCATGATGTAAAGGTTTTATACAATAACATTCCCCACTGGGCTGGGCTCCAGACTTTACATTACTGGTTGGATCAAGCTAATCTGTATTCAGCCGGTTTTAATACATTATTAATATGTATGCCGGAGCATGTACTCAGTAAGAATGTTTTTTACTTCCAGGGTGAATGTTTCTGGCAACCCCAGGGTACTGCAGTGGGTGCATATTTTGCACCCATTCATGGTATATCTTGAGGAACAGCTGATATATGACCCTACTCACAATATTTATATAGACGAACTGGATATTTGCAGGAAGTACTTGGATGATTGCTGGTTGGTCTGGTGAGCTGATAGGCAATACCTATTGGAATACATTCAGTATTTGAACGATAATAAATGGGGAATAGAGTTTACACTAAATTCGGATTACCATCAAATCAATTTTCTTGATGTGACAGTTATCAGAAATTCTGATAATACACTCAGAACTCAGGTGTATCGCAAGTATCCCCAGTATAATAACTTGCTTTTTGCCGCCAGCATGCATTCAAGCCATACCATTCGCAACATCCCCAAGTCCCAGTTCTTACGTATAAAAATAATCTGTTCCACAACGGACGATTACACTACATCACAACAAGATCTTATTAATAGATTTAGAGTTAGAGGGTATAAACAACAGGATATCACAGCTGCCAGTAATTGAGCCTCAGATGTGGACAGGATGCAATTACTGGAATACAAGGAAAAAACACAGGGGGCGTAATCTGATAATATTAGATTTGTAACCACTTATGGGTGCAATATCAATCTGATTTGGAAGGTAATTTCTAAACATTGGAATATACTTTTGGCTAATGATGAGTTGCATCATGCCCTTGGCACCTATTGTCAGTTTTCATATAAAAAGGGGAAAAACATTGGTATCGCATTTTTACCATTTCAAATGTACTAGCACAGGGGGTGCGGAATATCATCAAATTACTATTACTGGGGATAGATTGCTGGGCAACTGGCCACTGTTCCTCGTGTCAGTATATATTTAAGTCCAAACAATTCATTAGTAAGAATACCAGTCAGTTTTTGATACCAGATTTTTGGGGAACTGTGGAACAGACTGGGTAATATACTTCGTGACATGCACCAGTTCGGCCTTCTATATAGGGCAGACATCACGTCCCTTGCATCTTCGTATGTCTGAGCATCGGAGTGACATACGCAAGAAAAGGTTGACGAATGCACTATATAGACATTGTACTGTTCATGGTAGTGCCCAGTTTTACTTTATGATTATAGATAGGATTCATGACAATAGAAGTAATAGACAGGGCTGGCATTTTATTCTAAATAGAAAAGAGAAATATTGGATTATAATACTGGAGGGTCTTTTTCACCGGGGATCACTGATCACTTCTGAAATTTATAAAAATCTATAAAATTTGTGATTTATAGTCTATAAGATGTTGACATTCATTATTATCTGTTTACTTTTTAGGTAAATGTTAACAATTGCTATAGGAAATAACATAATATGTGCGGCTGACTTTTCATTGGAGGATTTGTACTATTTAAATGGTATGATTATATGGGCTTTTTGTCATATATCGCACAGAGGAAGGCAGGTTTGCCGAAGCTGGTCTGGGATTAATAAACAATTTACATTATTTTTGTTTTGTTGTGCTTATTACCTCTTGGTGCTAGAACAAGAAAGATGCGAGTTGGTACAACTAGATAGTATAACAAAACGAGCAGTATATCCAACACGCTACCTGCAACCTCTCGCAGTAAATTCAGCCAGGAAGTATAAAAAAACTCTGTTGATTAAAACCAAGAGTGTTTAATAAACACACAAATACATATGGTTGAGCGCTTTCACTCGAAAACCGAGCTTCATCAGAACAAAGTAATAACTGATGCAAAACCTTTAAATAGTTGATTTGGCGCCAAAAACAAAGCAGCACATCAATAAATATTAAAAGGGACATATCACAATTACCACAAATAACATCTAAACAAGTGAGATAAAAAACATACATATATAAATGACAATATGTATTGTCTGTCCATGTAAAGTAAAGATTTAATGGACAGATAATCATTAATTCCTGGGGGCGTGGTGGCATCAGTATAAACTTGCCACCACAATTCCCTATACGCTAAATAATTTTTGATGTTGCCCCCTCTAGGGTTACAAATAACTGATTCTAAAATGAAAAATTTAAAAGTATGATCTATTCCAAATTCCATAACATGCCTAGACAATGCATTTTTTGTGTCATTCTTTTTTATACAATAAAAGTGTGAATATATCCGCTGCCTCAGCTGCCTCTCAGTCTTTCCTATGTAATAACTATGGCAAGCTGAGCAAACTGCGATATATACCAACATAGTTGTTCTGCAATTACCTTTAGAGGGATATAATTTTAAATTATTGTAATTTTTTAAAATAAAACTATAGCTCTCATTAATTGCAAAATACTGATTACAAGTCCCACATTTAGTCGTATGTGAGTCATTTGCATACTTCTTGTTATGACCATTAACATTGCCTTTCTCCAATATGCGTTTCAAATTACTACCCATCTCGTACACAAAGTGGGGACTCGGACCAACTACATCTACCAATGTCTGGGAATCAGTAAGTATACGCCAATTCCTAAGTACAATGTCCTTAATAATTTTACTAAATAATCCGTATTCAATGATAAAAGATCTATTATAAGTTTTCTTCTCAACTATATGTGATTGATTTATTGAGCTAACCGAATTTAATTCAGTGAGGTGAATATCTGTTGTACTATTCACATTTGAACCCAATAATAAACTATACTTTTTACCCCACTGACTAATAACAAAACTACTTATATTGTCCATAATTTTGGAATCATAACCTCGATCACCAAATAAAGAAGAAATGAACTTAATTTCATCCAACATATCATTATATCTAGAGGTCATTCTAATGGCCCTAATGCACTGGCCTTTATAAATATTCATCTTCAATTTAATAGGATGACAACTACAGTAATCCAGATATGAGTTGCTGAATGTCGACTTCCTAAAAATAATGGACTTATATCCTTCTGAGTCATGGGTAATAAGTGTATCTAAATAAGGTACCCCTTCTTTACTTGTTGTGTAAGTAAATCTCAAAAAATTACTACTGAAATTAATATAGTTCACAAAGGACTCAAATGTATTACTATCTCCTTTCCACAGGATATACACATCATCCAAGAAGCGGGAATAATAGCCAATATTTCCAATGTATGTACTAGAGAAAACATTGTTCTCTTCCCAATCCAGCATAACCAGATTTGCAAACATGGGGGCACAAGCTGCCCCCATGGCTACTCCTCTGGTTTGCTTGAATAATTCTCCCTCATAGAAAATAAAATTATTTTCTAATACCAAACTCATGAGGTCCACTAATAAGGAGATTTTGTCCCAACTAAAGTTTGTATATTTGCTAAGACTTCTGCTGAATGATTCCAAACCTTCCTCAACAGGGATACAACTAAATAAGTCCACTACATCAATAGAACAAAATAAAATGTCTGGACTATAGTTGTTAACTGGGAAGTTCCGTAAGAATTCCCAAGAATCCTTAACTAAGTGTCCTAATTTGCTGTATATAAACTTCAAAGTAGTATCAATATATACCCCAATAGGGAAGGTTTTGGACTTACTGCCCGAAATAATCGGGCGAAAAGGTGGATTGAGATGATCCTTATGGACTTTGGGAATGCCCACAATTGTAGGAAGAATAGGAAAATCCACTTTTAAGAAGTCATACAATTCCTTATTGATTCTTTCATCTAATAAATATTCCTCTAAGTACATATCAATCCTTCTATGGGCAATGTTAACTTCGTTCAACGAAATAACGGTGTAATTACCCGATTTGTGTAGTATATTATGAATATGAGCACTATAAGTGGTGGCATCGTAAATCACAATGCCACCACCTTTATCGGGTTTCATGACTCTGATACTTTTATCCTGCTTAAGAAGGTTCAAGGTTCGTATTTCCTCTGTGGTTAAATTATTACATGTTTGGTATTTCTTTTTATTTTGGTTCTTACTAACATTGTATAACTCCTTAGTAACTCTATTCTCAAAAATGGTCACCACAGGGTTACTAGATGGAATAAATGTACTTTTTTTCCTCAGGACATTACCTGTATCAACATTGTGCCCTTGCTTATCATTAAACATAAAGTACAGTTTTGTACCTACCATAAATGTAGATGTTCGAAGATCCACATTGCTGCAGTCCTAACACTTGGGTAGTCCGCTGTCCCAGTCGGCCCGAATACCAAAGTATATGGCTGACGTCGGTCAAGGCGCATTAGTCTGACGTCAGGACGTCAGGGTACAAATGCGCATGACCGACGTCATATCCTCAGTCTTTTCTTGCCCCAGATGTCAGAAGACCCTAAAAAGATAAGGCCAAAACCAAAAAACACCAAACACTCCTGCACCAAATATATATACAATATATACAAATTTACAAGAGTATAACCCCACCCACACAACCACCCCTAAACACAGAGGGGAAGGAGGGAGGGTAAATTGGACTGCAGCAATGTGGATCTTGAACATCTACATTTATGGTAGGTACAAAACTGTACTATGTTCTTCATTCCACATTGCTGCAGTCCTAACACTTGGGTAGAATCCCAAAGCAGAGGTAAGGGAGGCTGGCAAATCATAAAGAAGCAGGAGCTGTCAACATGCCCTGCAAAATAGCCGTGGCAAAACCAGCCCTAGATTTAGAGTACAGAGGAAGGTGGTAATGCTTAGAGAAAGTATGCACTGAACTCCAAGTAGCTGCCTCCAAAATATCCTTAGTTGCCACCCCCCTTAGAAAAGCTGTTGAAGTGGCAGTAGCCCTAGTGGAATGAGGCCTAATCCCAGCTGGAATCTCCTTGCCATGATGGGAATAACAAAATGCAATGCAAAACCCAATCCACTTAGAAATAGTTTGTTTTGACACTGGCTTGCCCTGAGAACTCAAAGCAAAAGAAACAAACAACTGCTGAGACTGCCTAAAATCCTTAGTCCTGCTTAAATAATAACGCAACTGCCTGTGTACATCTAAAGTGTGCAAAATCTTTTCCCCCTTATTTTGGGGATCTGCATAAAAAGTAGGCAAATGAATAGTTTGGTTTAAAGCCACACTAGAAACCACCTTAGGCATAAAGGAAGGATTAGTACGTAATGATACCCTATCCTTATGGAAAATCAAAAAAGGCTCAACCGCCATAAGGGCCTGCAATTCAGAAACCCTTCTTGCAGAAGTAATGGCCAACAAAAAAGCAGTCTTCCATGACAAATATTTCAACTCAGCAGTAGCCGAGGCTCAAAAGGTTGTAGAGTAAGTTTCTCCAACACAAAATTGAGATCCCAAGCAGGAGTAGGAGCTCTACGTGGGGGTCTTATATTCTTTGCCCCTCTAAGAAATTGCTTGAACAAAGGATGAGAAAACAGTGGTGGGTCACAATCATAGTGAGCTGAAATTGCTGCAGCATGAATCTTAATGGAAGAGAAAGACAAACCTTTGTCCAATAACTCAGTAAGATATTGAAGAGCCACACTCAAATTAGGCTCAGAAACCTCCAAATTCTTTGCTGCACTCCAAAATAAAAATCTCTTCCATTTTTCTGCGTACACTTTCCTTGTACTAGGTCTTCTGGCTTCCATAATCACATTCAAAACTTGTTGAGGAAGTTGAGACCTGCTGTGTTTCAAAACAGAATATGCCAGGCTGTTAGATGAAGAGAGTGAAGCTTGACATTGAGTAGATGACCGTCCCTCTGAGACAATAGGTGTGGAATCAAAGGTAAAGGCCATGGAGGCTTCCTTACCAGACTCCTCAGTAATGGGTACCAGTGTTGCCGAGGCCAATCTGGAGCTATTAAAATCATCCTTGGCTTGTCTTGTCTGACCTTTAGGAGTACCTTTGGGAGAAGAGGCAGAGGTGGAAAAGCATACACATGAAGATTTTTCCAACTGAAAGAAAGAGCATCCACTTTCCAAGCTGTGTGATGAAACCTTTCGTGCAAAACTTTGGCAGCTGGTGGTTTAGTGGAGAAGCGAACAGATCTATGTCTGGAGTTCCCCATGACACTGTCAATTTCCGAAATACATGAAGATCCAGTTTCCACTTGTGGGGATCCATGATTTGCCTGCTTAACACATCTGCTAAGGAGTTCTGTGCTCCCGGCAGAAACCTTGCCTGAAGAGTTAGTTGCAAGCTGAGCGCAGTCTCCCATAAAATCATTGCTTGCCTGCATAGAGGGTAAGAATGTGTTCCCCCTTGCTTGTTGATGTACCACATGACAGTTGTGTTGTCTGTTAGAATCAACACCTGCCCTGGAAGAAGTAACTCCTTGAAAGCCATTAATGCAAACTGGACTGCTAACATCTCCTTCATGTTGATATGTAGATGCTGTAGTCTGGCAGGCCACTTGTCTTGTATCCACTTTCCATTCAGATGAGCTCCCCAAGCTATGTCTGAGGCATCTGTCGTTAGAATCTGACTCGCCTCTGGCCGGGTCACAGAGAGTCCCTTGTTTAGGTGACATTCCTGAGCCCACCACAAAAATTCCTTTTGAATGCAAGGTATTATTTGAATGACAGTGTCCAAATCCTGGCAGTGCTGTGTCCATACATTTTTGAGATACCATTGCAGCTTCCTCATATGCAGTTTGGCATTGGGAAGCACCAGAATACAAGATGCCATGAACCCTAAGGCTTGAAGGACTGTCCTTGCAGTCAGCCCGGACTGAAGAGATAGTTGATGGAAGTAAAGGGAAAGATTCTTTTGTTTGTCCGGGGTTAAAAAGGCCATCTGGGTTGCTGTATTCAGTCTCACACCCAGAAAGCACATGTCTTGAGAGGGTACTAGACTGGACTTTATTTCGTTCACAGAATACCCCAGGCATCTTAGCACTGCTATCAAATATTCCAAATGCTGTAAAAGGTCTTCCTTTTCTTGAGCCAGAATCAGGCAGTCGCCCAAGTAAGGATAGATTTGTATTCCTTTTAGCCTGAAGTAAGCTATCACTGGAGCCAGAACCTTTGTGAATACTCTGGGCGCAGTAGATAAGCCAAAGGGCAATGCATAGAACTGATAATGGGAATTCTAGCTCGAAAACGCAGATACTTCCTGCAACTTAGTCTGATAGGTACATGAAGGTAAGCCTCCTTGAGATCTAAAGTTACCATCCAGTGATCTTTGCCCAGCAGAGGTAAAAGCTGTTGTAACGTCAACATTTTGAACTTGGGAATGTCCAGATAAGTGTTGAGGAGAGATAAATCCAAAATTGGTCTCCACGTGTTCCCCTTCTTTGGTACTAGGAACAGGCGAGAATAAAATCCTAGGCCCCTTTCTGGCACAGGAACCGGCTGAATGGCCCCTATTTGGAGTAACAGATAAATTTGCTTGTGAGCCTCTTTTCTTTGTAGAGGAGGAATGTCTGGCATGCCTTTGAAAGGAGGCAAGGTATGGAAATAAAACCTGTAACCGTGGTGAAAGATATCCAATACCCATCTGTCTTGGGTAATTAAACTCCAATTTTCTTTGAAAAGTGCCAGCCTTCCTCCCAAAGGTGCTGCCAGACGAGAAAGCACTGGCAGCTGAAAAGGCAGGTCATTGGGTCTGATTACGAAAGGACTGACCCCTGCCCTCACCAGAAGACTGAGCAGGTGAACTCCCTGTTCTAGGCCTAAAAGAACCTTGAGCTCTGCCCCTACCACGCCTAGACCTACCCCTAGACTGGGAATCATAAGCAGGATATGTCCATCCCTTAGTAGGCCAATTTCTACTAAACTTCGGAGGCTGAACCTGCAAAAAATCTTTGACAGTCTGCATAGACTTAGCCTTGTCCTCCATTTTCTTTAAAACTGCTTCCACAGGCGAACCAAACAACACGTCAGACTGTAACGGAGCATCCAAAATCCTTGTCTTAACATGCTCAGCTAAATTCTGATCCCTCAGCCAGGCGTGCCTACGAAGAACAGAACCAGTGGCAGCCACCCTCGAAGAGGCCTGCACAGCATCAAAACCACATTGCAAGGAATGCTTACCCACCTGTTCAGACACATGAACTAAATCTTGCAACTCCTTACACTCAATACCTTCCGCCAGAGCATCTACCTTAGACTTCAATTGTGAAAGGAGATCATTTTGATATTTTAACATGTGGAACTGGCAATTCAAAGCCCTCATGGCTAAAGTGGAAGAAGTATACACCTTCTTTCCCCATCTATCCAAAGCCCTTGCCTCTTTATCAGGAGGAACAGGATTTTTAACAACAGAAGCCTTAACACCTTTAGGCCCCTGAGAAACAGTTTCTGGGTCTGCCCTAGGACTCTTAAAAAGATACTTATGAGCTTCAGGCACCCTATAATACCTATCTGGTTTAACTGGGGCAGGAGGCAAAGAATCAGGGTTCAGGGAAGCCTCTGCAAAACATCTTCCACCACATCCAGAACAGGAGGTATAGCTAAAGGCCTGTGCTGGGGTAAAACAAAATTCCCTAAGCCTCTTCCTGGAATCAGAGAAATCTTGACCTTCCCATTTAAAATGCTCCCTCATGGAATGAAGAGTCTCTGAAAAGAAAAATCCTCAGGAGGAGAAGCAAGGAGTAGAATCATCCACATCAGAATCAGAATAAGGAGGATAATCCTGCAAGTCTTCAGCCGAAGACTCAGAAGCCTCGAACACTGCTCAAAACTCTCAAGCTCAGGTTCCACCCTAGGCCTCTTATCAGGAGGGGCATAGAACCTCTAATCATAGTAATCAAATCTTCTGCCATTTTAAGCATATGTTTCTTAGGCAAAGATCCTGAAGAACTAGGAGAGACCCCACTGAAGTTAAACCTGGCCTGCCTCTCAAAGAAGCCTTGGAAACAGAAGGGAGGGCCTAACCACCTTAGGAAGAGAGGGAGAACAGCCACCTGAGAAGCCCCTTCAGCCTGGCCTACCTCCTGAGAGGACACATCTTGTAACAGTAAAGTCTCTCCCTGAGACTCCAAAGAAACTTCTGGCAGAACCTCCGGCTCCACTGAGCCTTCTATAGAACCGACGTCCGGGACTGACGGTTCTTCCAACCTAGGCTTTGCTGCTTTGTCCTTGCGCTTTTTGGGCCGGGCGCCGGAGCATCCGGCGGCATTTTATAATTACAACGCTTCCCAAAAACTAACCTGGCACAGTCTAATCTTCTCTTTATAGTGCGTTTGTTAAATCTAGCACAAGAGCGACATCGAACAACGTCGTGCTCAGGCCCTAAACAAGGTATACACAAGGTATGGTAATCCCTATGAGGTATCTGTTTCCCACAAGAAATACAGTTATTTACGTTTTCTGACATCCGGTTAAATACTGAGGCAAGAAAAAACCAAAATATTCCCCAACGGGGTACTTAGCCAACTTTGATTCGGTCTGAAACTCCGACTTCAGAAAATTTCAGAACGCCAACCTGCACTCGCAAAACTGCTTCTGCATCGGACCATGCGGCAAAAAAGACTGAGGATATGACGTCGGTCATGCGCATTTGTACCCTGACGTCCTGACGTCAGACTAATGCGCCTTGACCGACGTCAGCCATATACTTTGGTATTCGGGCCGACTGGGACAGCGGACTACCCAAGTGTTAGGACTGCAGCAATGTGGAATGAAGAACATCAGCTAAGTTGATTTTCCTAGTAAAACGCTTAAATTCAAAGATAGTGTCCACTATCCGATACCTAGGTGTAGGTATAAATTTTAACCCTTTAGACAAAAGGCCAAAATGGGCTTTATCCAATTTAACATTACTATAGTTAAAAATTTTGAAGTTATTGTATTCACTAATGACTTCATCAATTCTAAGTATGTCCTGTTGTATATTGGATATTTGTGTATCACCTACCAATAGCCGGGGTAAATGGGTATTCAATATTTTTTCCTCCATTTCCCCTGGTACTTTTTCTCTTGTGTGTAACAAAAATCCTGTTCCCTATACCCACCCTTATCTAGGTATTCAGTTGACTGATCTTGCACTGATCTTGCACATATCGTTTGTGGTCGTTTGTGTACTGGAGTAACAGAGTAGGGCATAAAAAAATAAGGACCCTTTGGCAGATGTGAATGTTCAGACCCCTAGGACACCTTTAAGTTCTGTATCGGCCGCAGTCCTATTGGAGAAAGTCTGAGGGGGGAGTTAAAAGGAGGTGGCTAGCAGACCTGGAAATGGATGTGAAGCACTGCGTAAGGAGCCATGGGATTACGCAGGAGGAAGAAAAAAATCCTGCCCCCCCCCCCCCCCCCCAAAAAAAAAAATTAAGTTTATATTGCTTTAAAGGTGGACTGCAGATGCAGAAATGCTCACACTTTTCTTTCAGCTTTTCTCGGTTGGGGGTCTCCACAACAGATCACCTGTCCGCTCATGATTGGCAGTGGAGTTTTACGGTGTCAAGTTGCAAGCCCTGCACCCAACCTTCCACAGAAGGCACACACATTCACGCACTCGCACCTAGGGCCAATTTAGAGTGTCCAATCCACCTACAGCATGTCTTTGGGATGTGGGAAGAAACCCACGCGGCCACAGGGAGGACATACAGACTCTGCACAGAAGGCACCCTAGCCGAGAATCGAACCAGAGAACCTCTTGCTGTGAGGTGACAATGCTAACCGCTGCACTACTGCGGCTGCCCTGGTACAATATTCCCTTCCCAGTTCAAAAAAACCTAAACAGTGAAGTCCTAAATCAAGCTGGGAGTAGTTAATGATAGCCCTTTCTTCAAGGAAAAGAACAGATGACAAAAAAAAAAAAAAACATCCATATGACACTGTAAAATATTAACCTAGAACTTAAAAAGGATGCTAAAGCAAATATCCAAAACCTCAAGTAGGTCAACAATTTACTTTGGTAATCATTACTGAGAAACTGATCTATAAAAGCAGCTAATACTAAACATGTAAAATAAAAGGCAAAATATCTTCAAAGGCATCTGAGTGGAAGAATCTGGAAGTCCTTGGAATACCTAAAAAGAAAAGATGCCCCTGACAGCATATCAAAGATGCTTTTGACAGATACCAAGACTCATCACGGAGGCACATCACAAAGAATATATGTAGTAACTCCTTTGTCAAAGTCTTCTCCATTAGACTTTCCAAGATCTGTTACTTGCAAACTGCTCCGCTTTCTGAATAAGCAAAAGAAAAGCTGAAAATGGAGCAGATGTATGAACAATGAGAAGGTAGTGGAGAAATATCTGCTCTTTCAAAATAAAACTACTGCATATGCAATGAATCATCTTCTGAAATTCCAGTTGCTTTCTTTAGTAATGTAGCACCTTCCAGATCTGGACAGATGACAACTGCTACAGGTAGAGTAATGCAAAAGACACAAGAGAAGGGTTAGAAGATGCAACATTTGATTTCTTCTTCAAGTGACCTCTGGATAGCAACTGCATATGGGAACTGTTGAGCAAGCACTCAGTGATTTTTAAAAGAAGTGAGTTATGTACTTAACCAGAACAATGGATCTAAATGATAAATATCCATTCTCTTCAATGGTCAGGAAAACTAAGACTTTACCTAGACTTAAAATCAAATAAAGCACTGTGGAATATGGCATGGTGTACATCATAAATGGGAGATTCACCTGCATCATCTTCAGTTCTCTATTTATATTACTACTTTTTATTTGTTCTAGTAACTCAGGAGTGCCCGCAAACAAGAATGCTTCTGAGACAATGAAGTGGGCAACATAATATATCCTACACCCTTAGACAAGTCAGGGATGCAGGATGAGACAATCACCCTCCTTAATGGGCATAGAATTCTAAAACCTTAAGTAAAGAGACGCAGATGGGGGGGGGGGGTGAAGAGAGCACACCTACACTGCAGAACTGAAAGTGCACATAATGCACACACATACACTAATTCTCAGTCAGTAAAGTTGATCAGGAGTCTTACCCTAGCATGCTTAAGTGTCTCAGCTAGTCATGGCAGTAATGAAATGATCTCCTAAAAAAGGCAAACTGAAAAAGTTACTGAAGATGTCCGAGGACACTGGGACCAAAGTCTCTGGGGCTCTCACACACCACAGCCAAAACATGAAGCCAGGTAGCAGTAGAGTGTTGACTTACTCTGCAGTACCACTCTACTACTTGTATATAAATCACTATGTTGAGTTGCTCATACAGCTGTACTACGTACAACACAACATTCATTGATACTGTGCAATTCATTACCCATGGAAGCGCCCTACAGCAATTAAAATGAATACTCTTGAGAAGAGGTCAGAGAATGTCTTACAGTACTGGCAGTGGTAAACCCTGCTCTGATAACGGATACTGAAATTGATTGCTTATAAAAGGTGTTGACTAAGGCCTACATAACTGCATCACAAATTCCTTGAGCTGACACCTTTTTGAAAAATGCAGCTGTTGTGGCAGTTTGCCGCAGCAGAATTTGTCCTAAAAGGCAACTCTCCAGTGTTTTGCTGATGGAGTCAAAACACAATACAACAAGGGGTGATTTCTTCAGAAGGGATAGGTAATGAATGGTTTAAAAAGAAAATGAAGTTAAAAACATGGTAAAAATAAGAAAAAGATACTTGAAAAAAGTAATAAGAATTATTTAGATGGACTGGCAGATTAAATTATTGTAGAATAAGGGGAATCTCAGAAGAAGAAGAAAAGCAGCTACAATAAGGGAGGATTTGGATAATGTGCACAAGTTTAAAAAAGGCTGCTTTTAAGCAATTACTTTATGGTTACTAAAGAGCACAAAGATTTTAGCACAATGACTTAGGCAACATAAAAAAGAAAGAGATGTCACCAAACTAAGGGTGCCTGTAACAAAAACAAAAATAATAAGTGGAGTTCCTACAGAGGTATTAGAGATATCTTGGAACTTTTATGAAAATCTGTATAAAGCAGAGGAATGTGGAAACCAAGAAAAGGCATAAATGCAAACATTTATGGAAAACATAATTATACCAATGTTACATGAAGATGAGACTCAACAGTTAATAGCAAAAATATGAAGAGAAGATATAAAACAAGGAAGTCTTCAGGAACAAATAGTATTCCTGTAAAATTTGGGAGAGAAGAAAGTGATAAAGATATGGAAGGTCTAGTTTAACAAAACACGGTGTGGCTGGTGAGTAACCAGTTACTTGGAAGAAAGCTGTGGTGGCTGTATTACCCAAACTGGGCAAAGACCCTACAGAACCAGCTTTATAGAGACCACTTTCGATTTTAAACCATAAAGTGTTATCTACAACTGGCTAACTACATACAAACACATATTAACTGGTTCAGCAATATCCATATATACAGGGACATGAGAAGATGCATGTATTTAGGTGTACAGATAAAAACAAAACAAAAAAAAAATGATTCTATTATCAAAGCTAAGGATATGTGGGAAGAGAATAAACAAAAACTGAGAAACTGGAATCTCTTGACCGTGAATATGGGCAGTAAGGCCCAAGCAGTGAAATGTTTCTAGTACCTTTAGTTTTATATATGGGTCAGGCATATTTTTTATCAACCAGAGAAGTTGTGGACTATAATAAAGAGGTGGAAGAACTTATCTGGGAGAGGAAGAGGGCAAGAGTTAAGTGGGAGAATACTTTTTTCCCACTGAACAAGGCGGTTAAAGATTACATGATTTGAAGAAATATTTCAGAGTTATGCAAATAAGGCTCATATACATAACACAAGAAGAATACTACAAGTCAAAGTGGAAAGGATGATGAAATGGAAGTATTGGTTAGGATTTTTGCTTATAAGTGTTTGCAGAGGTGTGTTACACCCCAAGCACACTTCAAAGAATTTTTCCAAGGTAGAAAAGAAATGCTGGAGGTGTGACAGGAAAGAGCGGTAATTAGCAGCATGTTTTTGGGAATGTACGGAGCTGGCAGATTTTAAAAATTCTCTGCAAAATAACTTGTTGGTAATATTGGGGGATCAAATGTTTGCTAAGGAAATAAGAAGTTATGTACTCACCATAATGTTCCATGTGAGTTGTTCCATCTCACCTTCATTCTTTACTGATGAGTTCGGAGCTGATCCATCGGCTCCGATACAGCCGTTTGCAAAGCTCAAGGTTTACCAGTAGCTCGAAACCAATCCCCTTTATCCCATAATGCACTGCTGGAATTACCTCAGATCTTGTTTGCTGCATATACTATAGCCATATAAGTGAACCACCCACCCATGGAGAGGAAGAAGAATTGAGCAACTACGATGAGACCAACCTCTAGGTCAACTATCAGCCAGGTGGGGGAAGGAGGGAGGGACATAAGAATGAAGGCGAGATGGAACAACTCACATGGAACGTTATGGTGAGTACATAACTTCTTAAAGTGAAGTTGTTCAATCTCACCGTTCATTCTTTACTGATGGGTAGCATCCCTAGCACCCTCAATCTCGGGTGGCTCACGTGAGTACTTTCTTCAGGACCATAGACCCAAAAGAAGCCCTGTCCCTGGAGGCCTTATCAACTTTGTAATGAGTGAAAAAGGTATGAGGTTTAGACCAAGAGGCTGCAGCACAAATGTTATCAGGAGGCAATTTAGCTTGAAATGCAGATGATGTAGAAACTGCTCTGATTGAGTAAGCGTTAATCTTGTGTAGTAAGGGCATATTAGCAGCTGAACAAACAAAGGTGATACAACTGGATAGCCATTTAGAAAGCGTTGTTTTAGCCACTGGTCTACCTTTTCTGGCTTCAGAGAATGACGCAAAGAGCTGGTCTGACTTCCTAATATCTTCTATTCTGTCCAAATAAAATCTGAGCTGTCTGTGAACATCAAGTTTGTACAGCATATACTCCAATTTATTAGAATGGTTAGGGAAGAAGACTGGTAAGCTCAATGACTTGGTTGATATTAGATTCCGAATAAACCTTGGGCAAAAAGGAGGGGTTTGTCCTAAGAGATACTCTATCAGCATGAAAAATCAAATAAGGAGGACTGATAGATGCAGCTTGAAGTCCTGACACTCTGCGGGCAGAAGTAATAGTCACCAGAAATATGGTTTTCCACGATAAAAATTTGAGATCACAAGATGATGCTGGTTCAAACGGGGGAAGAATTATACGAGACAGCATAAAGTTTAGATTCCAAAGAGAATAAGGAGTTTTCACTGGAGGCCTCATATGAAAGGTACCTTTAAGAAAGGCCTTGGACAATTTGTGGGACATAATATTTAGCCCGTCAGCTCAGAGATGAAAGTTAGATATAGCAGCCAACTGGACCTGAACTGTTGTGGCTGCTGCTCCTTTATTAAAGATCATAGTCAAGAATTCTAATATGGACGTCAAGGGGGCTTGATAAGGATCAATGTTCTGCTTAGAAGCCCATATGGAAAATCTCTTCCACTTAAGATATAATCTTCTGGTGGACGGCTTATGGGAAGACAAAAGGATCTGTTTTGTCTCACTGGAAAAGTTATGAAGCCTGGCTATGAGGGGAACTGTAGCAGCCAAGCTATTAGCTTCAGTGACTGCAATGAAGGACGGAGGTCCCCCGACGGATGTGTCAGAAGGTCCGGAACTGGGTCCAGAATCCATGGATCCTCCAAGACATGATGATGAAAAAATGAGAACCAAGGGCTATAAGAATGATGGCCTTTCCCAGAGATTTTGCTTTCTGTAGAAATCTGGGTATCAACAGGATATGGGGGAATGCATAAAGGAGACCCGGGGTCAAATCGTGTACAAGTGCGTCTCTCGGGCGTTCTCCAGGAGTGGTAATCAGGGCAAAGTAGCTTCTGCATTTTGTGTTGATGTGACTGGCAAAAAGATCACAGCAAGGCTGGCCCCATTTGCAGAAAATCCTGTCCGCAATCTCTTTCTTGAGGGACTACTCGTGTGGCAACAAGACTTTCCTGCTAAGTTTGTCTGCTATCACGTTGGATCTCCCCGGGATGTGCGTTGCCAACAGAAAGCGCTGGGAGGAGACAGCCCACTGCCACACTCCGAGGGCTTATCGGCAAAGGGGATAGGACTTGGTTCCGCCTTGCTTGTTCAAGTACCAGACTAATGACATATTGTCTGTCTGAATCATTCCTAGAGGAAGAGAGTCCTGAAAGTACTGCAACGCCGGAAGTACTGCTATCATTTCCAGAACACTGACATGCAGATGTGACTCTTGATTCTTCCATGTGCCTTGGGCAGTCTTTCCCTGAAAATGCCCCCCCCCCACCACCCTATCAGGGAAGCGTCCGTGGTCACAGTGGCTATCAGAGGGGGTACTACAAAGGGGTGTCCTATGGTTACATGAAGACACGTCAACCACCACTGGAGATCTCTCTTGCAAGTGTTCGTAATGAAAACCATGATATTCATTGGAAGTTCCTAATAAGACCACTGAGTGAACATCAGCCATTGAAGAATCCGCATATGCATCCTTGCTAATGGTATGGCCAAGATCACTGCAGCCATCAAACCCAATACTTTTAGAACTTCTGTGGCTGGTGCTCTGTCTTTCGATACCAATGAGCTGACATGCTGGCGAAGAAGAAAGACTCTCTCGATTGGTAGTCATTGAGTGGTGGTTGAAGTATCTAACTCTGCCCCTATAAAAACGATGTGCTGCGATGGCGACAAGGCAGACTTTTCCGAGTTGACTGTAATGCCTAAATGATTGCAGTGTCAGAGTGTATTCCCTTGCCTGAATCAGTTGATGCCTGGTGGTGGAGGTAAGGAGCCAATTGCCTAGGTATGGAAACACCTGGAATCCTAGACGCCTCAGGTGAGCCGTGACCACTGCCATGCATTTGGTGAACACTCTGGGGGCTGTATTGAGACTAAAGGGAAGGGCTCGAAATTGATAATGATTGGCTCCCAGCCGGAAATGCAGGTGATCTCTGGATGGCCTGGCCATTTTTATGTGGTAGTACACACCCTTGAGATCTATCGAGCACATCCAATTGTCTTTCCCTAAAAAGGGAAGTATAGACTGTAGCATGATCATCCGGAACTTCTCTTTCTTCACAAATTGGTTGAGTCTGCTGAGGTCCAAGATGGGTCTCCAGTCCCCTGTTTTCTTTGGAACCAAAAAGAACCTTGAGTAAGTTCCGGATCCTGTTTGGTCTGCTGGGACTGGCTGGATGACTCTTTTGTCTAGTAACTTTTGGACCTCTATAGTTGCTTGTTCCCTGCAACTGGATGCAACGTCCGGGATTCTCCTTGCAGGTGGGGGTGGAGTGGAGAAAGTACAGTTGTGTACACCTACCATAAATGTAGATGTTCGAGTGTCTTCACTGTTGCAGTCATAACTGTAGGGTGCTCCTGCCGGCAGGCAGCCCGAGGTCAGCCAGAATCCCAAAGTCTGGGTCCGGCGTCGGCTGTACAAGCTAGTACCCTGACGTCAGTACGCTCTGGTACATAGCCCTCAGCCGACGCCATCTTCTCCAGCCTTTCTTGCCCTAGATGTCAGAGGTCCCAATAAATCAGAAATGAATCCAACAAGGAAACACAAATACACCACAAATAAGAGAAAAAGAGGGGATAGGAGGGAGGGAAACCCAGACTGCAACAGTGAAGACACTCGAACATCTACATTTATGGTAGGTGTACACAACTGTACTATGTTCTTCGTGTTTCACTGTTGCAGTCATAACTGTAGGGTGGAATCCCAAAGCAGTGAAAAAGGGGAGGAGGCTTAGACAGAAGAAGGGGCAGCAAGAAGACCCTGCAAAACAGCAGAGGCAAAGCCTGCCCTGGTCTTTGAATACAGAGGGAGATTGTAGTGCTTGGAAAAATATGCACAGAACTCCAAGTGGCAGCTTCAAGATATCCTTGGTAGGAACTCCTCTGAGAAAAGCTGTAGAAGGGGCAGCTGCTCTAGTAGAATGACTTCTCACAGTACCTGGAAACTGTTTCCCATGATGAGTGTAACAAAATCTGATTCCATAAGCAATCCATTTGGAAATAGTTTGTTTTGAAATAGCTTTTCCAAGAGAACTGGAGGCAAAAGAAACAAACAATTGATTAGATTTTCTGAACTCTTTAGTCTTGTCCAGGTAAAATCGTAACTGTCTGTGCACATCCAATGAATGCAAAATCCTTTCCCCTTTATTTTGAGGATTAGGAAAGAAAGTAGGAAGGTGAATTGTCTGATTTAAAGCCACTTTCAAAATCACCTTAGGCATGAAAGTAGGATTAGTCCTCAAGGATACTCTGTCCTGGTGGAAAATAAGGTATGGTTCCACAGCCATGAGAGCTTGCAACTCTGAGACCCTTCTGGCAGAAGTCAATGCTAACAAAAGAACTGTCTTCCAAGATAAAAACTTAATATCTGAAGATGCAGCAGGCTCAAAAGGAGGCAAAGTAAGTTTTCTAAAACATAATTAAGATCCCAAGCAGGAACAGGAGGGTCCTGGGAGGTCTTAAATTCTTGGCCCTCTCAAGAATTGTCTCACCAAAGGATGAGAAAAAACAGGAGGATCAGAACTGAAATGAGCAGAAATAGCAGAAGCATGAATCTTAATGGAAGAGAAGGAAAGTCCTTTAGACAAAAGATCCGAAAGGTAAAGCAAAATAGAAGAGAGATCAGGCACCAGAGGGTCCGAGCCTCGGTCCTGCATCCAAATACAAAACCTCTTCCATTTAGAGGCATAGGATTTCCTAGTGCTAGGCCGTCTAGCTTCCAGAAGAACATCCAAAACTTGTTTGGGAAGGCTAGAAGAAATCAAATTCCTTTGAAGAGCCAAGCTGCCAGGCAAAGGGTCTTGAGATAGGGATGTAGTAACCGACCCTGATGCTGGGACAGAAGAGAAGGGCTCAGAGGGAAAATCCAAGGAGGCTCCAAGAATAGGTGCTTTAAAGTTGGATACCAAAACTGTCGAGGCCAATTTGGAGCAATCAAGATGAGGAACTTGGGCTTGTCCTGCTTTATCTTCAGTAATACCCGAGGTAGTAGAGGAAGAGGAGGGAAGGCATATCCCGAAAGGCTTCTCCAGCTGAAGGACAGGGCATCCACTTTCCAAACTGTTTTGTGGAAGGACCTGGTGCAAAAGCGAGGCAGCTGATGATTGAGATGGGATGCAAACAGATCTATCTGGGGACATCCCCAAACTGCAGTAATCCTGTTGAACAAGTTGGTGTCTAGCATCCATTCGTGAGGATCTGAAATGTTTCTGCTCTGTTCTCCTGGAATGAATTGAGCTTGGAGATGTAGATTCAGATTTAGAGCTGTGTCCCATAAAGCCATAGCTAGTCTGCAAAGGGGGTACGAATGAGAACCCCCCTGCTTGTTTATGTACCACATGACTGTGGTGTTGTCTGTGCGAATTAGCAGAGGCCCTGGTTGCAAAAAGTTCTTGAAGGCTAGAAGAGCATTTTGAACTGCCAACATTTCCTTCAGACTGATGTGCCAGTGAAGATGGTCCTTTGTCCAGATTCCCTGCTGGCAACCGTCTAGAAAGTGTGCTCCCCAAGCATAATCCGAGGCATCTGTGGTTATGATTTGAGAAGGTTGAGGTAGACGAAAAGGCTTTCCTTCGTTTAAAGCACACACCCTGGACCACCAGAGGAACTCCTTCTGGAGGCAGGGGATCAGAGGAATCAGAATGTCCGGATCGTGGTAATGCTGTGACCATACACTTTTTCAGATACCATTGAAGCTTTCTCATATGAAGCCTTGCATTTGGAATCAACAGAATGCAGGAAGCCATGTAGCCCAGAGCCTGCAGGAATTTCCTTGCAGTGAGCTGAGATAGAGTTGCCAAGGTGTTGAAAATTGAAGCCAGCCGTGATTGTTTTTCTGGAGAGAGGAAGGCCCTTTGTAAGGTCGTATTTAAGAGGGCTCCCAAGAACACCATTTGTTGAGAAGGGATCAAATGTAACTTTTTTGTGTTCACTGAGAATCCCAGAAGGAAGAGAAGACGTTGAACAAATTCCAGATGTTGAAGTAGAAGATCCTTGCTGTCTGCCTGAATAAGGCAGTCGTCCAAATAGGGGTAAATCTGAATCCCCTGAACTCTGCAATAAGCCACTACTGGTGCCAGGCACTTGGTAAAGACTCTGGGCGCAGTAGATAAACCAAAGGGCAGTACAGGGAATTGAAAGTGTCTCGAACCTGCCTTGAATCTGAGGAATTTCCTGCGTTCCTGCCTGATGGGAATGTGTAAGTAGGCTTCCTTTAAGTCCAATGTCACCATCCAGGCATCCTGAGAGAGCATTGGAATTAGTTGCTACAGAGTAAGCATCATGAATTTTGGAATTTCCAAAAAGGTGTTTAACACAGAAAGGTCCAGAATAGGTCTCCATGAGCTTTGTTTTCTTGGAACCAGAAACAGTCTTGAATAAAAACCTTTTCCCATCTCAGAGTGGAACAGGCTCTATGGCTCTCATGGCCAGAAGAGCATCCACTTGATTTAAGGCCTCTGACCATTGATGTTTTGGCAGATCTGGCCAACCGTAAACCCTCGGCAGAGTATGAAAGTGGAATTTGTAGCCTTTTAAAATCACGTCCAATACCCATCTGTCCTGGGTAATATGAGTCCAATTTCTGTAAAAAAGAGACAGTTTTCCTTCGAGAGGGGCATCCAGGTGAAGGGGTCCTGTAGCCCAACCGAGAGAGTCATTGAGTTTGTTTTCTTTGAGACTGGGATCTGTCTTCTCCCCTTCTAGGTGAAGAAGCAGTCCATTGTCTAGATCTGTAAGAGGCCTGAGCTTGACCACGACCTCTGGAGCGTCTATATCTTCCCCTTTGAGGCCTGTCAGACGTGGGAAAGGACCAATTTTTGGAGGGCCAATTCCTGGAAAATCTAGGAGGCTGAACTTGCAAGAAATCTTTTACAGTTTGCATAGATTTTGCCTTTTCTTCCATCTTTTTAATAACCTCCTCAGCTTTAGATCCAAAAAGAACATCGTGTTGAACAGGGGCATCTAATAACTTAGCCTTAACCTGTTCAGGTAAACTTTGTTCACGAAGCCAGGCATGTCTCCTGATAACAGTACCAGAGGCTGCAGCCCTGCAAGAAGCATCCAAGGCATCAAAAAGTACAGTTTTGTACCTACCATAAATGTAGATGTTCGAGGATCCCCATTGCTGCAGTCCTTACTATCGGGTATAGTCCGCCGTCCCGTCGGCCCGAATACCAGAGTATAAGGCTGACGTCGGTCAGGGCGCATTAGACTGACGTCAGTACGTCAGGGTACTAATGCGCATGACCGACGTCATATCCTCAGTCTTTTCTTGCCCCAGATGTCAGAAGACCCTAAAAAGACAAGGCCCAAAAAACCTGCACCAAAAATATGTACAATATATACAAGAATATATACAAAAATATAAGCATGTAACCTCACCTACACAACCACCCCTAAACACAGAGGGGAAGGAGGGAGGGTAAATTGGACTGCAGCAATGGGGATCCTCGAACATCTACATTTATGGTAGGTACAAAACTGTACTATGTTCTTCGTTCCCCATTGCTGCAGTCCTTACTATTGGGTAGAATCCCAAAGCAGAGGTAAGGGAGGCTGGCAAATCATAGAGAAGCAGGAGCTGACAACATGCCTTGCAAAACAGCTGTGGCAAAACCAGCCCTAGACTTAGAGTAGATAGGAAGGTGATAATGCTTAGAGAAAGTATGCACTGAACTCCAAGTAGCTGCTTCCAAAATATCCTTAGTTGCCACCCCTTAGAAATGCTGTTGAAGTGGCAGTAGCCCTAGTGGAATGAGGCCTAATCCCAGCTGGAATCTCCTTGCCATGATGGGAATAACAAAATGCAATGCAAAAGCCAATCCACCTAGAAATAGTCTGTTTTGACACAGGCTTGCCCTGTGAACTCAAAGCAAAAGAAACAAACAACTGCTGAGACTGCCTGAAATCCTTAGTCCTGCTTAAATAATAACGCAATTGCCTGTGTACATCTAAAGTGTGCAAAATCTTTTCCCCTTTATTTTGGGGTCTGCATAAAAAGTAGGCAAATGAATAGTTTGGTTTAAAGCCACACTAGAAACCACCTTAGGCATAAAGGAAGGATTAGTACGTAATGATACCCTATCCTTATGGAAAATCAAAAGGGCTCTACTGCCATAAGGGCCTGCAACTCAGACACCCTTCTTGCAGAAGTAATAGCCAACAGAAAAGCAGTCTTCCATGACAAGTATTTCAATTCAGCAGTAGCCGCAGGCTGAAAAGGTTGTAGAGTAAGTTTTTCCAACACAAAATTGAGATCCCAAGCAGGAGTAGGAGCTCTACGTGGGGTCTTATATTCTTTGCCCCTCTAAGAAACTGCTTGAACAAAGGATGCGAAAACAATGGTGGATCACAATCATAGTGAGCTGAAATTGCTGCAGCATGAATCTTAATGGAAGAGAAGGACAAACCTTTGTCCAATAACTCAGTAAGATATTGAAGAGCCACACTCAAATTAGGCTCAGAAATCACCAAATTCTTTGCTGTACTCCAAAATAAAAATCTCTTCCATTTTTCTGCGTACACTTTCCTTGTACTAGGTCTTCTAGCTTCCATAATCACATTTAAAACTTGTTGAGGAAGTTGAGACCTGCTGTGTCTCAACACAGAATATGCCAGGCTGTTAGATGAAGAGAGTGAAGCTTGACATTGAGCAGATGACCGTCCTTCTGAGATAACAGATGAGGAATCAGAGGTAAAGGCCATGGAGGCTTCTTTACCAGACTCCGTAGTAATGGGTACCAGTGTTGCCGAGGCCAATCTGGAGCTATCAAAATCATCCTTGGCCTGTCTTGTCTGACCTTTAATAGTACCTTTGGAAGAAGAGGTAGAGGTGGAAAGGCATACACATGAAGGTTTTTCCAACTGAAAGACAGAGCATCCACTTTCCAAGCTGTGTGATGAAACCCCTTTGTGCAATACTGTGGCAGCTGGTGGTTTAGTGGAGAAGCGAACAGATCTATGTCTGGAGTTCCCCATGACACTGTCAATCTCTGAAATACATGAAGATCCAGTTTCCACTCGTGGGGATCCATGATTTGTCTGCTTAACACATCTGCTAAGGAGTTCTGTGCTCCTGGCAGAAACCTTGCCTGAAGAGTAAGTTGCAAGCTTAGCGCAGTCTCCCATAAAATCATTGCTTGCCTGCATAGAGGATAAGAATGTGTTCCCCCTTGCTTGTTGATGTACCACATGACAGTTGTGTTGTCTGTTAGAATCAACACCTGCCCTGGAAGAAGTAACTCCTTGAAAGCCATTAATGCAAACTGGACTGCTAACATCTCCTTCATGTTGATATGTAGATGCTGTAGTCTGGCAGGCCACTTGTCTTGTATCCACTTTCCATTTAGATGAGCTCCCCAAGCAATGTCCGAGGCATCTGTCGTTAAAATCTGACTCGCCTCTGGCCGGGTCACAGAGAGTCCCTTGTTTAGGTGACATTCCTGAGCCCACCACAAATTCTTTTTGAAGGCAAGGTATTATTTGAATGACAGTGTCCAAATCCTGGCAGTGCTGTGTCCATACATTTTGAGATACCATTGTAGCTTCCTCATATGCAGTTTGGCATTGGGAAGCACCAGAATACAAGATGCCATGAACCCTAATGCTTGAAGGACTGTCCTTGCAGTCAGCACGGACTGATGAGATAGTTGATGGAAGTAAAGTGATAGACTCTTTTGTTTGTCCGGGGTTAAAAGGCCATCTGGGCTGCTGTATTCAGTCTCACACCCAGAAAGCACATGTCTTGAGAGGGTACTAGACTGGACTTTATTTCGTTCACAGAATACCCTAGGCATCTTAGCACTGCTATAACATATTCCAGATGCTGTAGAAGGTCTTCCTTGTCTTGAGCCAGAATCAGGCAGTCGTCCAAGTAAGGATAGATTTGAATTCCTTGAAGCCTGAAGTAAGCTATCACTGGAGCCAGAACCTTTGTGAATACTCTGGGCAGTAGATAAGCCAAAGGGCAATGCAGAGAACTGATAATGAGAATTTCCAGCTCGAAACCGCAGATACTTCCTGCAACTTAGCCTTATAGGCACATGAAGGTAAGCTTCCTTGAGATCTAAAGTTACCATCCAGTGATCTTTGCCCAGCAGAGGTAAAAGCTGTTGTAACGTCAACATCTTGAACTTGGGAATGTCCAGAAAAGTGTTGAGGAGAGATAAATCCAAAATTGGTCTCCACGTGTTCCCCTTCTTTGGTACTAGGAACAGGCGAGAATAAAATCCTAGGCCCCTTTCTGATACAGGGACTGGCTGAATGGCCCCCATCTGGAGTAACTGAGAAACTTGCTTGTGAGCCTCTTTTCTTTGTGGAGGAGGAACGTCTGGCATGCCTTTGAAAGGGGCATTGTATGGAAATAAAATCTGTAACCGTGGTGAATGATATCCAACACCCATTTGTCTTGAGTAATTAAATCCCAATTTTCTTTGAAAAGAGACAGTCTTCCTCCCAAAGGAGCTGCCAGACGAGAATCTACTGGCAGCTGAAAAGACAGGTCATTGGGTCTGTTTACGAAAGGACTGCACCCTGCCCTCACCAGAAGTCTGAGCAGGTGAACTCCCTGTTCTAGGCCTAAAAGAACCTTGAGCCCTGCCCCTACCACGTCTAGACCTACCCCTAGACTGGGAATCATAAGCAGGATATGTCCACCCCTTAGCAGGCCAATTTCTACTAAACTTCGGTGGCTGCACCTGCAAAAAATCTTTAACAGTTTGCATAGACTTAGCTTTGTCCTCCATTTTCTTTAAAACTGCTTCCACAGGCGATCCAAACAACACATCAGACTGTAAAGGAGCATCCAAAATCCTTGTCTTAACATGCTCAGCTAAATTCTGATCCCTCAACCAGGCATGCCTGCGAAGAACAGAACTAGTAGCAGCCACCCTCGAGGAGGCCTGTACAGCATCAAAACCACATTGCAAAGAATGCTTACCCACTTGTTCAGACACATGAACCAAATCCAGCAACTCTTTACACTCAATACCTTCCGCCAAAGCATCCACCTTAGATTTTAATTGTGAAAGGAGATAATTCTGATATTTTAGCATGTGAAACTGACAATTCAACGCCTCATGGCTAGAGTGGAAGAAGTATACACTTTCTTTCCCCACCTATCCAAAGCCCTTGCCTCTTTATCAGTGGGAACAGGATTTTTAACCACAGAAGCCTTAACACCTTTAGGCCCTTGAGAAACAGTTTCTGGGTCCGCCCTAGGACTCTTAAACAAATACTTATGAGCTTCGGGCACCCTATAATACCTATCAGGCTTAACAGGAGCAGGAGGCAAAGAGTCAGGGTTCAGGAAGCCTCTGCAAAACATCTACCACAACATTCAAGACAGGAGGAATAGCTGAGGGCCTGTGCTGGGGTAAAACAAGAATTCCCTAAGCCTTTCCTGAATCAGAGTAATCCTGGCCTTCCCATTTAAAGTGCTCCCTCATGGAATGCAGAGTCTCTGAAAATGAGAAATCCTCAGGAGGAGAAGCTGTAGGAGTGGAATCATCCACATCAGAATCAGAATAAGTAGGATACTCCTGCAAGTCTTCCGCAGAAGACTCTGAAGCCTCTGAACACTGTTCAAAACTATCAAACTCCGGTTCCACCCTAGGCCTCTTATCAGGAGGGGGCATAGAACCTCTAATCATAGTAATCAAATCTTCTGCCATTTTAAGCATATGTTTCTTAGGTACAGAACCCGAAATGCTAGGAGAAGCCCCCACTGAAGCCGAACTTGGCCTACCTCTCAAAGAAGTTTTGGCAACAGAAGGAGAGGCTCTAACTACCTTGGGAAGAGAGGGAAGAACAGTTACCTGAGAAGCCCCCTCAGCCTGGCCTACTTCCTGAGAAGGCACATCCTGTAACAGTAAAGTTTCTGCCTGAGACTCCATGGAAACTCCTGGCAAAACCTCTGGCTCCACTGAGCCTTCTAAAGAACCGACGTCCGGGACTGCCGGTTCATCAACCCTAGGCTTCGCTGTTTTGTCCTTGCGCTTCTTGGACGGCATTTTATAATTGCAACGCTTCCCAAACACTAACCTGGCACAGTCTAACCTCCTCTTAATAGTGCGTTTGTTAAACCTAGCACAAGAGCGGCAACCAACAACGTCGTGCTCAGGCCCTAAACAAGGTATACACAAGGTATGGTAATCCCTATGAGGTATCTGTTTCCCACAAGAAATACAGTTATTCACTTTTTCTGACATCCGGTTAAATACTGAGGCAAGAAAAAACCAAAATGTTCCCCAACGGGGTACTTAGCCAACTCTGTTTCGGTCTGAAACTCCGGTTTCGGAAATATTTCAGAACGCCAACCTGCACTCGCAAAACTGCTTCTGCATCGGACCATGCGGCAAAAAAGACTGGGGATATGACGTCGGTCATGCGCATTAGTACCCTGACGTACTGACGTCAGTCTAATGCGCCCTGACCGACGTCAGCCTTATACTCTGGTATTCGGGCCGACTGGACGGCGGACTATACCCGATAGTAAGGACTGCAGCAATGGGGAACGAAGAACATCCACAATGCAAACTATGTTTGTTCACTTGTTCAGTCACATGCAATACATCCTGAAGTTCCTTATCCTCTGCACATGCAGGAAGGGAAGCAAGCTTTTGCTTTAAAACAGACAAAAGAAATTGCTGATACTTAAACATATGAAACTGGCAATTTAAAGCCCTTACAGACAGGGTAGCAGAAGTATATACCTTTTTCCCCACCTGTCTAAAGCACGAGAATCCTTCTCAGAGGGAATAGGATTCTTAGAAGTAGCAACCTTAGCAGCCTTAGAGCCCTGAGAAATAGTTTCAGGATCCGCAGAAGGGTTCTTAAATAAGAATAAATGAGAGTCAGGAACCCTATAAAACCTATCAGGCTTAGAAGGAGCAGGAGGCATGGAATCAGGATTCAAATTAGCCTCAGAAAAAGCATCATCCACAATGTCAAGAACAGAAGGGATAGCTAAAGGCCTATGTTGAGGAAGAAGAAGGAATTCTCTAAGCCTCTTCTTGGAAGCAGAATACTCCTGACCCTCCCAATGAAAATGTTCCCTCATCTCATGCAAGGTTTCCCCAAAAGAGAAATCTTCAGGCGGAGAGGCAGAGGGCAAAGAGTCCTCAGCATCCGAATCCTCATAAGGAGGAAAAGAATACCCCTGATCAGAGGAAGAGACAGAAGATACAGAAGCCTGGTCAGAGGAATCCAGAGGAACATCCTGTCGAGGCCTTTTTTCAGGTGGGGGGTGAGAACCCCTAATCATGGTAAGTAAATCTTCAGCCATCTTTAATAATTGCTTCGGTGTCCTGGGAGTAGATTCAGACGTAGCTTGGGCAGGAACAGGAGTCTTTGTCTTTGCCTTTGAAATAGTTATGTGAGTAGGCCTGAAAACCCCCTCAGAAGCCGGTACCTGCACAGCGGCTCCGGACCCATCTGAGGGAGCAACGTCCGAAGGTCCTGCAGCAGTTAAAAAAGTAGGCCTTGATGGCTCCCCATGGGAGTCCGTATCGGCCATCGGTTCAGAAGCGGCGGACGACAGGGGCTGCAAAAGCACCTCACTGACGACAGCCAAACCGGACGCTGGCTCCAGCTGCAACGAGTCCTGTTTGGACCTCGGAGGCCTGTCTTTGTCTTTGCGCTTCTTTTGAATTCCGGTAGAGTCCGACGACATTCTATAATTGAAGCGTCTGCCAAAATAATTTAGAGCCCAATCGTACCTGCGCTTGATAGTATGAGAACTGAACCTGGCACAGAACCGACAACAAGAAACGTCGTGGTCAGGGCCTAAGCAAGGTAGACAGTAAGAGTGGAAATCTTTATGAGGTATTTGTTTCCCACACGTTATACAATTATTAACTTTTTCTGACATCGGAGGAACAAGAAAAGATTCCCAACGGGTACTTAGCTTTGAGAAGAGAAGTAAGAACTTCGGACCGACAACAACAAAATACGCTGTTCGAAAATCGCCAACCAACGACTTGCGAGCTGCTTTCCACCGCACGGCAAGAAAGACTGGAGAAGATGGCGTCGGCTGAGGGCTATGTACCAGAGCGTACTGACGTCAGGGTACTAGCTTGTACAGCCGACGCCGGACCCAGACTTTGGGATTCTGGCCGACCTCGGGCTGCCTGCCGGCAGGAGCACCCTACAGTTATGACTGCAACAGTGAAACACGAAGAACATCGGTATGAAATACCCTCTGGAAATAACACTTTGTACCCAACTGTCGTTTGTGATATCTTGCCAGGTGTCTGGGTACAATGACAAGAGACCTCAGACTGCCTCCAGAGCAGGACAGTCAGGCCTCCTTTCAGGAGCACTGACAGGGTTGACCAGAGAAGTGATCTCTGTCACCCTTGCGTTGCGGGACTGCCTCTGCCACGAGGGCGGGTCTTCCACTATTACCCCCTCCTCTGCCCCTAGAAGGGGGGGTTCACCACGTGTGTCCTGAAAAGCTCCTTGGGCTTTTCGGAACCACATCTTTCCTCCCCTTTAGCGTAAGGCCGAGTAGGGGGAGAAAAAATGGACTCCAACAGCAGATAGCGTCTTTCCCTCCTGTTCACACCTGGTCAAAGTTTCCCTCACTTTAGGCCCAAAGAGAGATGAGACATCAAAAGGGGTGTTCACGAATAAAGACTTAAAGGACTCCGTGAAGGAACACAAGCGCTTCCAGGAATGTCTTCTGAGAGCAATTCCTGTACCCGCCGCCCTATTCATCCCATCAGCTGCATATGATATGAGACGCATGGATGAGTTCACAATGGAATTTAGGGTAGCAAGCTGGGCGGCAACTTTATCGGAAGCCCCTGCAGCTACAGTACCCTGAAGAGTATCTCCCAACTCCCTAAGGAGATCTCTTTGGAGCCTAGTGAAATGGGTCAAACAGTTCAGGGATCGGCGTGTAAAAGTCACTGAATTAACATGCGTTTCCCATATCTATCCATGATCCTGGACTCTCTGTTAGGAGGATGGATAGACAAGGAAATCTCAAGACATTTCCTTTTTGGTGGCCGCCGCCGCCACTACCATGGCATCAACAGGGACTCCCTTGGACAAAAAGGATTCATCTACGGGGGCAGAAATAAACTTGTTAGGTCTCAGAGGGACAGGCTCAATGGACTCTGATGACTCCCACACCCTTCGAAAGACCAGCTGCATGAGCTCATCAAAGGGCGGAGACACCCAAGAGGTGGAAGGTTGAGACCCGAAAGCTTTCAGGAAAACTGGCTCGTCCTCAGTAGGGCTTTTGGACTGCCAATCACCCCTCTGCCTAAGGATCTTGAGTATCTCCGCAAAGGAGATATCCTCAGAGGAGATCGTGGGGACCCTTCTGACTCATTCAAGTCAGTGTCAGATGTCAAAGACTCCTGTGGGGAGTCCAAGTGTCTCCACATGCACGATCTCTTCCTGGGGACCACCTTAGTGGGAGCTTCTGGGGAGGTCTCGGAAGAGCAGGGGGTGCCCTGTGGGGCTACCTGAGGCTCAGGGTGTCTACGCCTAGCCTGGACGATGGAAGCAGAAGTGGACACAGGTGCTTTGGGGGAAGAAGAAGCTAGACCTGGTGTTGAGGATGTCGTTGGGGACAAGGCTTTCCTTATGGCTTCGAAGGCATCACGGCTCCGATGAGAAGGAATCGACGGACCCGAAGGAACTGCCAGCCCCTCCTGCACCGAGACCGTGGGCTCCAAAACGGAGGTAGGACCCGAGCTCATCCGAGCTGAAGCCCTGAGAGGAAGAGTCGGCATGGACAAGTCGGTGCGACTATCCTCTCCGGACCCAAAAGGAGAGTGTCGGCTCCTAGAGTCCCTGGTCGGCACTGAGGACGTCAGAGTAGATGGAACTGAGGACACAGGAACATGTCTCAGCTCCAAAGGCTCCACAATTAACAGGTTGGCCCCCTCTGGCACCGAAGGTCTGGTACGGCTCAGAGGAGCAGTCAAATCCAAGGTGGTAGTCTTCGGTTCCGACACTAGGGCCAGAGCCGACAACAATTTAGCAAGGCCTGGTGCCCGTAAGTGGTTTTGCACCAATCGATCCGTATCCAAATCAGAGAGGCTGACAGAAGACCTAGAGGAGTGCACCGATGGTGCCAACTGAAAAAGTGGAGATGCAGGTCTCTTAGATACCGGCTCCAGAGCTGTGGGCCGGCTCCGAAATTAAAATACAGTCGGCTCCCAGATCTGTTGAGCCAATGTCCCAGGATCATCCACTTTCTTGGACTTTTTAGACAGTTTAGATTCCTTGGAGTCCCCTGAAGACTTCGAGGACTTGTTGGCCCCATCCTGGTCACTCAATGCTTCTTGAAACGGATGCTTCAGCAAGCCTCTGTCAACTAATTTTCTTTTCCTCTCCAATAAGACCCTAGAGGAAATACAGTGGCAAATACTGCAGGACTCCTGCAAATGTACAGCACCTAAGCAATAGACACACCGAATGTGGCCATCAGTCACAGACATCTTTTGCCCACTATCTGGACATTTCTTGAATCCAGACTTTGGGTGCTTGTCCTTGTCCTCAGACATATCCAAACAACAATATCCTTAGGCTTAACACCAAAAAACAAGCCACAAAAAGCCTAATAAGAAACACTCAGCTAACTATATCAAGAATCACACCTAGGCTCAAGACACACAAAGCCTAGAGAACAGCCAATTTACCCAAAAAGACTGTAATAAAACACGCACACACTCTAAACAATGGCCCAAAGAAAGAAGGGCCAACACTAGCTAGATATACATATATATCTACATAAGTAATAAAGCAGAAAAAACAACTAGGCCAAAACACAAGGCCACTATGCTAAACTATGAAAATGGCACACGAGGGGAAAAGGGAGCTCTGTAAGAAGCTACAGAAACTACTCTATAATTAATCTATGCAATAATAGCAAAAAAATTGTAAATAACTTGCGAAAAACGCATTTTTGAAGAAATACTGGCTAGAGCAAAACTGGAACTTCTGAGACCTGTGCCGTGGCAAACTAGATCTGAGGCAATTCCAGCAGTGCATCATGGGTAAGGGGCTTGGGTCTTGAGCTACTGGTAAACCTTGAGGTTTGCAAACGGCCGTATCGGAGCCAATGGATCGGCTCCGAACCCATCAGTAAAGAATGAATGGTGAGATTGAACAACTTCACATTTATTATTTTGGGCTAGGACATTGGGCCTAAATTGCCCCAACATAGTACAGCCTTGTTAAATTTAAAGCTACTAGCTAAAAAAAAAAAAAGTGACATGGAAATCAAAATCTAAACCAACTGGAACTGAAGTACTGACTACTGCAAAGGAGTCAAAAGAACAGAAGTGAGATTTTTAGTAAAGGGCACAAGTAAATTAAATAGAAATAAAAGGAATTTCTAGAAACAATGCGTATAGAATAGTGTTCAGGAAGCGGAGAAGTGAAATTTAGGGGAAGGTAGGAATTGAGTAATTTATATAATGTCAGAGTGAATTTATTATTTTTTTTAAAACGTACACTGCATGAAAATAAAAGAATGTTTATGATTTGTTTTCCTTTCTATTACTGTATAAGCACATCACTTAAAAAAGTCCCATTCAATAAAGATGTTTAAAACAAAAACAAAAAAACTTAAGGTTGGACAGCTAGTGCGAACTTCTGAATCCCAGTCAATGATAATGAGCTGCACAATGTTAACTGCCACACTGCCAAGGATATCACTGCAAATGACTTCCCTTCACTAGGATTTGAATGGTTTCAGCCCATTGCTTTAGCGCAGTAAAGTAAAAGTAGGCAGTGTGAAAATATTTCATATTAGTGCTACTCTGAGTGTTCTCCAAGTGCACTTGATGCTTGCCAGAGTAGTTGATGCTGAACTAGTTATGGTTGCTAATACTGGTGCTCTTTCCTGAGTAATTCTTCTCTATACCTTACTCTCAGTACCACATCTCTATTTTTACCTACTTTACTCTTGATTTTACATACTCTGCTTTGTACTACATACAGAAGCCAAGTAAAGAACTGGCAATGCTCACAGATTTTTTTTTTTGTAAGATAAATCAACTGGGAGGTGTCTCCTATTTTCCCACCCCTTCTAAGCTATCCCACATACAGCTCGTATTTCTTATTATTCCCTCTCCTCTGTCTTCTCTCCCCATACCCCTCCTGCACTTGGCTCCTCTCTCCTTTTACATAATTTGTTCTTCTTGCCAAATGCTCGTCCTCAGAGTTCTTACTCTGCTCCATCCCTACTGGGAACCTTAACTCCTCTCTTTCCCTGTTCTAACTCACATTTCCCTTAACACATATCGTTCACTCAGCATCATCCCCTCTCCAGTGGGTTTCTGAAAACACTACGGTAAGCACAGATTTACAATGTTTTAACATTTCCTTATACCAAATTGTACTGGTCGGACTGCTACTCATTCACGCTAAACTCTGTTAGCGGCCCTGTATAATAATTTTAAATACTTAGTGGTGGATTTATTTTGCCTGTTTGCCTCAGTTTGCCTTTCACTGATGAGAACTGTACAATTAACTCAGTGCCGCAGAGCAATTACAGTCTTTTAATGATGTATCAAAAGCCTTTATTCTTGCTTTAATATTCTTAACTGATAATGTAAATAAATATGTTGTCTTGAAGACCTGTGCGCTAAGACTCATAGCATCTCAAGTTTGCTTTGATGATGAAACTGCTATTTAATCAAATTCAATTTTTTGTTTGTCTGAGATGGTCTAGGGCAGTGACTGCAGCTTGATGGAGCAAGAACATTTTGTTTTTTAATTTTCTGCCATTACAGAATGTTAGGGTGTAATTTTCAGCCACTGTTGTCATAGTGATAAATAATTCAAATATAAGGTTGTTTTTTTGTGCCTGCTTCTCTCGAGAATGACTAATTTCTTCCTCAAACTCCCTCCATTTCCTGTGTTTTATTACTGTATAGCTGCTCTTTGTTAGTGACTGCTACCACATGCATTTTAAGTACAGAAAACTAGAAAACCAACTCTTTCACTGAACTGCCAACAGTAGACCTAACCTTACCTTAAGAAACCAACTACTCAGTAGTAGCACTCAAGCAAAACCTGTTTTAACTGGGTGCTTTAAATCCTGAAATGTTGATATGTACTTAAGATATAATAAAAATTGGATGTTTTCATTTCTAAGTTAAAGTCCCGATTTCCTAGGTAAGAATTCTTGTTAGTTCCTCACTGAATTCTGCACACAGCAAACTACTTACACTCATTAAGAAATAATTTGGCATCATTTTTTTTAATATGACAGTTCTTGTCCCTGCCCAGCATACTCTTAGTGCTTTCTCCCTTGTTCTGCATGCCTCTGTTAAGCCTGGGCAGTTTATCACAAGTGCCCATTATATCTCGAACAGTATTCTGCTACGCCATTTTTATTTGCTGGATGCTAACATAGGCAAATTACTAGATCAGCTTCTAAACAAGTTCTCCTTTAGAAAAAAGTAATTTTATATACCTGACATGAATTCTTGCCTTTCTACTGAGATTATCTTCTATTAAAACAAAAACACATTGGCAGGGAAGCAGCTAGAGATCTTCTGAACCCCAGTCGGTGAAATTCCACATTGGCAATGGAAACAGATTGTGACTACCTGAAACACTTTCCACTCTATGAAGTGCCAGCACTGCAAAGTGCATCTCTGAAACTGAATCCCCTTTACTAGGGCATGGAACGGTTTTTGCACCTGTATCTTAGTGCAGTAAAGTGCAGGGACTGTGAAAGCATTCAGATTAGTGCTACTCTGCTGCAGTTTCTCAGTGTGTGCTTGATCCCTGCTGGAGTAGCTAATTGTGAACTACTTGAATTAGATGCTCTTTCCTGAGTAATTCTGTTTTCCCTCTTACTGTCAGCATTAAATCTCATTAACCTGTTTAACATAGCTTCTGCATGTAGTATGAATTAAAGTATGTAAAATCAAGATTAAAGAGCTATGTAAAATCAAGAGTAAAGGAGCTACATTCACATACTGCAGCTTTGCTTCACTCCCCAACCTACCACCATTTCCACCCCCCAAACCAAGTAATTTATACTCAAGTAGCCACACCCATCTACATCTAGCAACCAATGACAATGTATATACAACACTTCTGCTTAACAAGTTTAGGACACGTATCCTCATACTATAATTAAAGGCTATTCATCTTCATTCTTACTTTTCCCTTACTACACTATACTCCATATTTCTAATCACCATTATACTTTCCACATTCTAAAACAAACTAATTTTCACCTTTACACAGCCAACCTTATTACGATACTCCACTGGCAGAATATAGGTTCATAGGTTGGTACTGGGCTATCTGCCCGAAGGCATATATTAGCCCAGCCACGTTGTGCGGTATTCACCACCCCTTTAGTAGTTCCCTAGACCCCTGTACTAGCAGCTAGTATCATATCATATATGGTCCCATATTCTCTCAACTCCTTTAACCCAACTAGTTAAAACTCAGTCTGTAAGTGTTTACATCTTAAGTTGAAAACAGTAAACTATCCCCTCTCCTTTACATCATCATCATTCTCTCAGTACTTTGCTATAACTACTACCCAACTCATATCTACCCCCACTTTTCTCCCACGCAAATCTTCTCCCTCAAACTGTGTGACAAACTGACAATCTCCATTTTTTTCTCTTACCTGGCTCATGAACCCCCCCTTTCCCTTCCAATCTAATTTTCTCGTTCAGCCCACGTGGCAGACAGGCTGAAAGTATAAACTCTCATTCTCTTACCTACTTTTTAGCTAGGCTGATTTATTTTCCTTCTTTGCCTCTTTTCTTAGCCTAGGCGAAAGACAGGCCAAGAGTGACTAGAGGGATGCCTATGTGGCAGAAAAGTTTCCTCTATCTGGTATTCACAAGTTCCCAGCCCTTCACTCTAACTAGATTTCACTTCCCTCTTTTCTTCTTCTTCTGTCAGCCTAGGTGACGAGCTGAAGATCCATCAAGCTCCCATTCTCTTACCTAGTATTCAGCTAAGATAACTTCTCTTTTTTTCTCCTCTTTTACTATCCTAGGTGGCAGATAGGCTTCTATTTTGCAATCTTAGCCTGGGCTTCCTCAGTCTTTACCTTCTACTCAATACTTCTCTTTTAGCCTAGGTGGCATTTAAGGTGAAAGTCCTTTAACCTCTACCTCTTTTTTTAATTTCTCACTCAGCGTAGGGGCAGTTATGCTGAAAGTATTCCAAGCTCTCTTCTCTTTCAAAGTGTTCAGCTAGCCTACTTTGCTATCTTTCCTTGCCTCTTTTTTTAGCTTATATAACCAACAGACTTCACTTTTCACTCTTAGCATGGGTAGCAGGACAGGTTTTGTCCAGCTCTACATCACTAACTCCTGTCCTCTCCTCTTGTTACAAAATATGTTAGGTTGGCTTCTCTCTCCACTCAGCCTCAGCTGCAGAAAAACTTCCTCTATCACTACCAACTACTTCCCAGTCTAACTCTAATGGTCTCTATTGCCAGAGCTTCAATTTTTGCATCTTCAACTCACCACTTACTAGGTCTCTTCTGCTAGAATGTATACAAATACACTACCACAAACTCAAAGACACATACTCAGTTATATCCTGCTGCCCCCAGATAATCACCCGTTTAGGGTTATAGTTGCTCATACAAGCCTTACTTCTCTTTCTATTCTCACTAATCAGTTGCTTCCTCCACACTCTACTTTCCCTAAACAATAATTTAACAAGTTTTCCAAACGTTGCTCCTTTTATAATTTTCACAAATTTAAACTGTTTCAACATGCCAATAGGTTCAATTACAAAGCATGTCTTTATAACCCCTTCTTTCTACTTACAATTGCAGAAGAATTTTTAATGTATTTTCCCAAGGGTAGGTAGCAGAGAAATAGGGCAAAAGTTGTTGTTTCTGAAGAGTTTACTTGTTTCGGACACTGATTTAACTACTGCCATCTTTCACAATTCTGGCATATAATGAGTAATGAGGCAAAGGGTGGTGAATCAGATGGTGGAGAATGTATTTTTGGCAAAGGCTAATCTGCACTTACAAGGGAGTTAGCAGGGATTTCCTCTAAGAATGCTTGGACAACCTTTGGATTTTATTCTTCTAAAATAGAACAGTGTGTGGTCCTGCTCAGGATACAATGGATAGCTGTTGGTGCTGAGGGCAAGGAGATGGGTAGTAAGACAGTAACTCCCTAAGAAAGTCTATACAGATTGCAGCAGGACAGTTTCTTGCTACAGGAGGTCCATCGGGGTGGGGTGGGGTGGGGTGGTGACAGTTGTGGTATCATCCTACTTTCACTAGGTCCAATGATTTTGTTTTGGGTGTGCATGAGAGATGCCAGTAGTTCTTAGAAGGTGAATTTGCAGCATTTGGTGGCCTTTTTTTTGGCCAGGTTTCTTAGGAGTATAAAATGTTCTCTGCGTGGGAGTGATGGACTTTTCTTCTAGTGGGGCCAGGCTATTTATCTTCCTTTGTAAACGGTTTTGAATTCTTTAGTGAGACATTATTTTCTTCCTCATTCCAGGAGTTGTGAAAACAGTGCAACACAACTGCCTTGCAAGCAGAGGAGGATGTTAGTGAGGGAGACGGATACTTGTTTGCCATCTTGCATGTTAAGAAGGTGGTGCTAATGTGCTTGTGACAGCTCCCATTATAGGGCTTCAATTCATTAAGGGGTTTTGACCATGAAAAGTTATGAGTTTGGGAAGGTTCTTTTCCTTTGCCAACTTTAGATAAAAACTGGGTGCTGCTCCATAACTGAGGGGGGAGAATGTAGATCTGTGAGATTAAACTTGGACTGCTGGTGAATAAAGGTCCAAGAGGGGTGTGGTAGGCTGTTTCATAGTTTGGCCTTGTAGGTTCTTTTACTATTTGAGTATGACTTTGACTGGTGAGGTTGTCATACATATATATATATATATATATATATATACATACATACATACACACACACACACACACACACACACTTTTTTACAGATTGAGCAAGTTGATATTGAAATCTCCAAAATTATTACATCGTGAGAGGTTTTGATTTGTTTTATGACATCATTAAGAAGGGATGAAAACTTGCTGTGGTTTGTTTGGAAGGTATGAAACTATGAAAAAAATAGAGTAGGCGTATGTTTGGCACTTAGAGTGAAGGTTAACCAGTTATACTTACGGCTATTCTCTGAAAGGTTTTGCATATAGGAGGTAATATGAAGATATTCTCCGAGTAAAAACAGAGCTCTACCACCAACTCTGGAGCCAGGTTTAGCATTAAACATATAAGAGCAGCCAGGAATGTGGATGCTTAAGTTAGGGGTATCTTGTTTTACCCAAGACTCTGTTACTGCCAGGATGTCAGGGTCTTGAATGAATAATTCATCAAGGCTATTTTACAGGTGGGTAAATTATGTGGACTGGATGCAGTAGTGATTGAGGCAGCAACAATAATTAAAGAGTGAAAGCAGTAATAATCCTAGTTGAAATACAAGTTATTTCCAATAAAGTAATCTATCCAACTGAGTCTCATCCCAAAACTACATCCAGCAAACTACTCAGGCATGGAAATATTAAAACAAGACTTGGCATATAGTTTCTAACACCATAAATTTCTATATATTTACATATGAATACCAGCCCTTTAAGAGTTCACAACTTCCAGCTAGTAGATCAAGTACAGTCATCACCCTTACCTCAATTGCCAAATCTCTTGATTGCTGATTTCTGAGTTTTTCCATTTCCCTTCGGAACTTGGATTCTTTCACTTCAAATCCACCTAATTCAGTCAAAATCTTCAAAATAAACAAAAGCAACTTGTATAAAGTAAAACAAACTTGCAGTGGTTATCAGTTATAAACATATACAACTGTAACTGATTTTCAAAATTTAAAACATGATCACTCACTGATCCAGGTTCAGCTCCCACATCTTCCATAAAAACTCTTCCAAAAAGTTCTAATGAAAGTCGCCATCTCCCTAGTAGCATATCATGAGAAATGACCATTCCCATAAAACTACACTGTGGCCTAGAAAAAAACAAAACTTGAATAAATAACATGTCAGTGCATCAAAAAAATATATCTAGATTACAATGTTATAAAGCCAACATAATCAGTGTATAAATTACATATTGAAACTGTCTACACATGATGGGCTGAAGTTGATGCAAGCCAAATACCTTAATTCTAGCTTTCTGACATCATCTCAGTCAGAAGAGCTTCAAGGTAATGAACATACAACCTACAAGTGAAGCTCACAGACAATATGGTTCTTATTTGGGAAGCCTCTCTACTTGTTTTTTTCTTGCTGATATCAGGAGTGGACTCCCTGGTTCTTTAAAAACATGAATACTATTAAGAGGATTGACCAGAAACATGCAAAATTGAAAGAAAAAAATGCCCCTCCCCAAATGAACGGATTACAAACAAGCCGACAAGGAGTTTCACAGCATGTAAAATGAGTGCAAAACTCTTAAAGGTGGCAGTTCAAGTGCAAAAAAATGTACTTACCATAATGACAGATGTGTAAGACCAGGTCCATCTTCCTCTTCTTCTACCTCTAAGGTTATGGCCAGGAGGAATTAATCTGCCACCAAAAATTTTCCCAGGCTACCTGTCTCTTCCACTTTTACCCATAATCCTTGGTGCAGAAGGACCCATTACAAGGCTTGTGTCAATCTGCTCTAAAATGGTTCCAACAGATCAGACAAAAGGTTCTTTGTAAACATCTCCCGACCCAAACTAAATGAAGCAAGGGGGGAAGGATGGACTCTCAGAGGAAGATGAACCTGGTCCTACACATTTATCATTACATTTATGTATGTGACAAGACCAGTTTATTTTCCTCTACCTCTAGGACAGATTTTCTAACTTCTTAATGTAGTAAAACCCTAACAAGACTAGTTTCTACAGGTAATATCACCAAACACAACCGGACCTGGAGATCAGCTGACATGGGGAAGGGGGACTACAAAGTTACATGCATTCATGTCCTAATCACTACTTATTACTACAACAGAACTGGACTTCTCAAGATGGATTCCCGCAAAGAAGAAATTTGGAGAACCTGAAAGAAAATCAACCAGAAAAGGTGAAGAGAAAACACTGGCTGGGAAATATCCTGCAGTTGTTCAGCAAAAAAGTAGTTCAAGCTTCAACTTTGGTACAAGAGATTGCATTCCACTAATTTAGAGGAAAAAATAACTAAAACATCCTTAGAGGTAATTAAAATATATGAAACACTGAAGGAATCTATCAACTGAAATAAACTGTTGTAAAAAAATAGTTTTAAATAGCTATTCATATGAACTGATAAAACAGCAAAATTCAGGTTGAAATGATGGAAAGGATGGCTGAGCATAAGGTTTCTCAAGACTAGCTGTTTCAGTAATTAGTAGCATTAGCAGAGAGCGCTGAGAAAACCTAAGATATTCTGCTGTACCAGAGAAACTGGAAGGAACAGTATGTATTAATTTTATGAAAGCATAAATAAGCAACTGGACTGGTGTTCCACAGCAGCATTTGTTAACAGAAAAGGCACATTGAGAGCTGTCTATGAGAAAGCAGTTGATCCTAAGAAAACTCTTGTCAGAAAGGAAAAAAATATTAAAAATTAGAGACAGCCAAGTGTTTGTGGAAAATGATTATTGACTGTATACCAGGCAGAATAGAAGCAAATTTATAACAGTAATCAAAAAATGTCAAGAGGCAGGTGTGAGATTCAAGCTGCCGTATCCAGCTGTCTTCAGAATATTTCATCTGGAGGATCAAAGACATTTTGGGATGCAAAACGGGCTTAGAAGGAAATACAGTTTATCCAACAAAAAGTGAGCCAGCAAACAGAAGAGGACTCAGCTTCTCATTCTTCTGATAATAAAGCTCATAAGAGACTTTGTTAGTGAAACTTTTTCAATTGTTACAAAGGAAATTGCTTGAGATACAGAAAATAGCACATGAGCTGACTAGAAGAATCAAGAGTACCTTGCACTTAAACCAAAGTGTGGTACTGGAACAAGACCAGCAACACTGAAATTAGTGAATAAATGGGAGACCGTAATGCTTTAATTTGATGCCCAAACTGCAAATCACTTACATTTACTGTGGTAAGTATTGCGGGAAGACTCTTTCTGGGAAGCAGACAAAACTCAAACTATGCCTCTTCATAAGGAATGGTCACTGGCCATAACTAAGACAGGAGAAACCAAGAGGTTAACTTGGGTTTATGGAGATCAGGTTGAAGAATGCCAGATAGGTGAGGCAACAGATGCTTCATGGGATCCAGAAGCCAACACAGCTCTTTGCAGTGAATCGTCAGCAGAGTGAGCCAAACATGACTGGGCCAGTAAGGAGCAATTCACATAACTGTTTAAATTCCAGCAGAAATTTGGGTGTCAGGGGAGAAGGGGGGGGGGGTGAGTGTACAGTAATCCAGGAGGCCACTATCCAACTACAGCATCTCTCAGTGACCATCTCTCCAGAGGGAGCAAGGCAAAGAAACTGCTGCATTAAGCGTTGGGCCAAGAATGCAAAGAGATTTAAGAATGACTGGCCCCAATGACTGAAAATGTCTTTTGTTACCATTGGATTGCGAGACCACTCATGTAGCTTCAGAACATTTCTGCTGAGCCTCTCTACAAGACAACAGGAATTTCCAGGAATGTCCGTTGCAATCAAAAAGCACAGAGAAGCCATCACCCACGGCCATACTCTCACTTCTTCCCAACATAGTGGACAGAGTCTGGTTCCCACCTGCTTGTTGATACACCACATTACCATCATGTTGCTGGTGTGGATGGAGATCACCCCTAGATGAAGGCAGTCCTGAAGTTCCTGCAATGCAAGAGAGAGTGCTTTCATCTCTAAGACACTGATATGACGGTCAGCCTTATGGGGTTCCAAACACCTTGAACTATCCTCCAATGAAAATAAAACACCCTCCCTCAACCCAAGGAGACAGTGGTGGTAAGGTGGTCTAGTGCCCCCCCCCCAGCATCTAATTCAGTTTTTCTAACCCTAACCAAATACCTATGCATTAGGGTTCTATACACCCTTGCCACACCAGAACTACTAACAAGACACACACTTCAAATATGCCAATATATTTATACTCTTCCTCTAGCCCTTACACTTTCCCTAACTTACACACACACTCCGAATGACAAAAGTTTTGTTAGAAATTAAAGTTTTGGTATTACCACTCCCTCCTGTTTATTTAGCATTCAACACTGCATACACTGCATGCTTCAACTTTTCAAGTACTCAATTGAGTGGACCAAAGGAAAGTTTAATGACCTTGTTAAGGCAAATTTACTCCATACTTCAGTCTTCAAATTTAACTTTTAAACCACTTTACAATGTCTTTACATTCAGGGTGCAATCTGGATATCGCTATTTTTCTCAATTTCTCTTCATTTCATAATCTGTCGTTTATCTTTTCAAATCTGTTATTATGTCCGCCATACATTTACTTTTCATTCATTTAGCCTTGTTTCTTCATCATCTTCATAACCAGCACAACCATACTGGGTTATAATACCTACAACATCAGTGTTTTTTATACCTCACTACTAAAGCCCTCTTTTTAACAATTGTGCCTGCAACACTGCCCTCAGACAATATAAAGTTGTTTCTCATCCTAATCCTTCCAAAGCCACTCCTTCCCTTACAACCTAATTACTCCAAATAATACTATTACAAAAAAGAGAAAAACACTGACAAAATCCCTTTCCTTTAATATTAGAACATTTGTCTTTCATTTTTTAAATGTTAAACTTGTCCTAAAACCTTAAATTCAGAGTAAAAAGGGGAGAGGTTGGTATCCCATATATTCATCTGTCCAATACTTGTATACAAAATTACAACTTCATGTTCCATCACTTATCATGCATCTACTTCAACCATGTAATCATCTCCACATCTGTAAGATACACTAACAGCAGTCACGAAGAATCCTGAACCACTCTTCTTAATCACCACCATAAACCTAAACATCAACACTTTGTCTTCCTAATAAACATTCAATACAGCTGTAAAAGACTGTCAATTTCAATCTCTATGGTTTACACTTGCACCTCATGTCCACAAATTGCAAGTGATGCTTTAATGTCACTTTGGAGTAACCATGCATAAATGTAGACCTCCCTTCAACAGCTAACTTCCTCATAGGCTGTTACTGCATCCACAACATTTTTTTCATTTAAAAAAATCAACAATTCAATCAAATAAAGATTAGCCCTGGCATCCTAACTTCAGCCTCGATGTGCTATACTGGCAACCACCTCACATGCGCAACACACACACACACACACACACACACACACACACACACACACACACACACACACACACACACACAGAGTCTCTCAGAAAAGCAGTCTACATAATCACCTTATTTTTTGTAACACATTCCAACAAATGTTAACTTTCTATACCTTCCAAGACCCCTACAGCCTCAGATTACTTTTTCTCACCTTACTCCCCATTTCTATTAGCTGATATTCCATTTCTTCAAACTATTTCACCTTATCCTGAATTTTGAACATTTGCTTTCTGGCAGGTTCTGCTGCTTCAAGCTGGTTAAGGGACTACTCCACCACATGGATAGCATAGTCATTTCTTAGTTGCTTCATATAAGCAGTGAACAAACCTGGTAAATTTATAAGCTTAATTTTCATGGCCTCCAAGTTACTACTTACTTTGACAACATTCAACTGCAGAAGAGAAGTTAGCTCAACCAGCTCACAGTGCTAGTAGCATGGACCACGTGGAACCAGCACACCACCCCTTCAACTCTTCAAGTGAAGAGGAGGAGAAGAAATAAAAAAATAGGGAAATAAATAAAATAAAAGCACTTTACCATATTAAGCCAACTGCTGTATGATCAGCTTATTACAGATCAATGCACTCCCATCCCCCCTCCAACAGCACTTCCTCTGAAAAGCAAATGCAGAACAGGCATTGCTTCTAGCCCGGTGGGCAGATGCATAACATCCCCTCTCCTGCCCAGCCATTCATGTCTCAATTCTGTATCCTGCCCCCAACCCTTCTGTGATGCGTTCAAACCTGAGCACTGTAGTGCTCCATGTGGGGTCTAAACTGTAGCAACTGATGGTTCAGTTTTCACCCTGCCTGCACAAAGCACTACAGCGCTCAGGTTTTAGTTAAAAAAAAAAAAAAAATGTGCTACAGTGCTCAGGTTTTAATTTAAAAAAAGGGGGGGAGACGACGGGGGATTTTTTTAAAATCTTTTAAACAGTAGCAAACTGCTTGCTACAATGAAGTATGCAGTTGCTACGGTTTTGACCACACACACAGAGAGCTAGAATACTCAGTTTTGACCACAAACGCAATACTGGCTTTTAAAAATAGTACATTAGGGATCGGCTGATCGTGTCCCCAACACTTAGCACCTGGGGCAGTTGCCCCTCTCATCCCACCCTAGCTACACTACTGTTCAGCTGAAACACCTTTTCCAGCCAAACACACCACACCATGGAAGCCCCCTTCCAACTCATGAGCAACTTTTATTGGCGTAGTTAATTAATTTTAATGGACCTAGTCCTTAAGAATAATTTTATTTTCTTTCAGGGAGAATACTATAAACAACTGAAGGGCGCGGCAATGGGGGCACACTGTGCCCCTACCTACGCCAATATTATTCTCCTATATTGGGGAAAACAAAAAAGAAGTTATGTACTCACCATAACGTTCCATCTGAGTAGGTAATCTTCATTTGTCAGCAACCTGTGGGTATCGGATCCATATCGGATCCGAGCCGGCAGCTTCAAACAGCTAAGATCCGAGCGCCAAGCTCCTCCCCCTTACCCATAATCCCCTAACCCTTCCTGTCCTCAGATCGAATTTGCTCGGCAATACAGAGTATTATAACACAGGAGTCACCTGAAAATCCTAACCTAATTTATCTGGAAACAAGGGCTAGGAATCCTTCTAGTACGCACTATAGGTTAAGGGGATGGAGGGAGGGTCGGTTGCTGACAAATGAAGATTACCTACTCAGATGGAACATTATGGTGAGTACATAACTTCTTTAACTGAAGTAGTTGACTTCATTTGTCCATCAACCTGTGGGACAGAGTCCCCAGCTACACAAACCTTGGGAGGTCCTCATGGAAGGATATTCCGGAGCACTGCAGAGCCGAAGGATGTTCTCCCTCTGGAAATTATGTCCAACTTGTAATGGTTAATGAACGTATGAGATGAAGCCCAAGTGGCTGCTGAACAAATGTCATCCAAGGAAACTTTGGACCAAAAAGCAGCAGAGGTGGAAATTGATTGAGTAGAATGAGCGTGGACTCCTTCAGGTTCGGGTCGACCAGAACTTTGATATGCTAGTAAGATACATTGGGAAATCCATCTGGACAATGTAACTTTCGATACTGGTTTTCCAAAAGAGGGTTTCGCAAAGGATACAAAGAGCTGGTCCGATTTCCTGTGACCAGCGGTCCTGTGCAGATAAAATCTTAATTGCCTGTGTATGTCCAGTGAATGTAACTTATATTCACCTTTGTTCTGGTAATTTGGAAAGAATACTGGTAAATTAATGGATTGGTTGATGTTGGGTTCCTACGTGACCTTGGGCAAGAAGGAAGGATTGGTCCTGAGGGAGACTCTATCTTTATGAAAAACCAAGTATGGCAGTTTGGCGCAAAGGGCTTGAAGTTCCGAAACCCTTCTAGCTGAAGTGATGGCAATAAGGAAGGCCATCTTCCAGGATAAGAATTTTAGGTCCACCGAGGCTGCTGGCTCGAACGGAGGGGCTGTCAGAGATTGGAGAACAAGAGTTAAATCCCATGGAGGAACTGGATCTTTAACAGGAGGTCTCAAGAGGAAGGTGCCTTTTAAAAAGGTCTTACATAATTTGGAAGAGGCCAGGGGGCCGAGACCATTTCCCACATGATAGTGGGAGATTGCAGCTAATTGGACTTTGACGGTAGAAGAGCTAGCACCCTGGTCGAATAGGGCTGATAAGAATTCTAGCACTGCTGGTAATGGAGCTGTAAAGGGATCTACGTTTCTGCATTCCGCCCAGATTGAAAAACATTTCCACTTACTATTATAAACCTTCCTCATGGAAGGCTTATGAGCGGCTACTAAAATTGCCTTAACAGATGACGAGATACCGGGAGTCCTAGCTATCATTGGAACTGGATCAACCAAGCTGTGAGCTTGAGATTGTCCAGTTTCGGGGTTGTCAACCCTAGCGGGTGGGAGATCAGATCCGGCGTGGGATCTAGAACCCATGGGGGGTTCACTAGGTGAGACCACAGGCAAGGGAACCACATTTAACAAGGCCAGAATGGGGCTATGAGGATCACTCTGCTCCCCAACCGACGTGCTTTCTGCAAGAATTTCAGCATTAGGGAAGAAAGAGGAGGATAAATATAAAGTAGACCGGATGGCCAAACATGCACCAGAGCGTCTCTGGGGGGATTCCCCTGGTGGGGGAATTAGAGCGAAGTAGTCGCTGCACTTTGCATTCGAAGGAGACGCGAAAAGATCGCAGCAAGGTTGACCCCATTTGAGGAAAATTTGCTTTGCCACTCTCGGGTTCAGAGACCACTCGTATGGTGAAAGGATGGTAAGACTCAGCCTGTCTGCCAAGATGTTCGACCGACCCGGAATGTGCGTTGCTATGAGAAAGCGGTTGGTGGAGATTGCCCATTCCCAAACTCTCATGACCTCTCGACAAAGTGGGTAGGACCTGGTTCCCCCTTCTTTGTTGATATATCAGACGACTGACATGTTGTTTGTCTGAATTGCAATAGTTCCCAATTGAAGAAAGGCTCATCTCTAGGGCACTGATGTGCAACAAGGTCTCTGATTGGGTCTACATGCCTTGGACGGTTCTGCCCATACAGTGCCCCCCCCACCCCCCACCCAAGGCGAGAAACTTCCGTGGTCACTGTGGCAAGTGGGGGAGGCACAGAGAATGGACCCTCTTTCTGGAGGTCCGGAGACTGGAGCCACCAGAGTAGGGCTTTCTTGCAAACCCCGCTGAGGGGAATGGGTGAACACAGTGGATGTTGTAGAATGGACCACTGGACCTGTAGGGTCCATTGCAGTACCCTCATGTTCAGGCACGCCAAGGGTAATAGATTGATAGTCGCCACCATAGAGCCCTCAGGACCACTTCCGCTGGAGGAGCCGGGTAGTTCAGAAGAGCTAGTACGTGGAGCTTCAGGGTCCGAAGTCGGTCCAGAGTTAAAAAGACCTGCAGATGAAGTCTAAGACCTGGGTTGGTTGGAGAGAAGATTTTTTGAGATTGACTGTGATTCCCAGTCGGGAAGCCAGATGGAGGAAATAATATCTGGCTGAACACAGTAGATGCCTGGTGGGGGCAGACAGGAGCCAGTCGTCTAGGTACGGAAAGACCTGTATTCCCTGAAGCCTCAGGTGGGCCGCTACCACCACTAACACTTTGGTGAACACCCTGGGGGCTGTGGTGAGACCAAAGGGGAGGACCCTGAACTGGTAGTGGCTGGCTCCTAGCCGGAAGCGGAGAAACCTTCTGGATCGCCTCTCCATTAGAATGTGGTAATAAGTGTCCTTGAGGTCTATGGAGCACATCCAGTCGTTCTCCTGCAGGAGTTGGAGAATGGATTGAATGGTGACCATCCAGAACTTTTCTTTGGCCACTGACAGGTTTAGGAAGGACAGATCGAGGATTTGTCTTAGGTCCCCCCCGTCTTTTTTGGCACGAAAAAGAACCTGGAGTAAGAGCCTGATCCAGATTGGTCTGGGGAGACATGCTGGATTGCTCTTTTTTCCTAGTAGCTGGAGGATTTCTGCTGCCTCCCTTTGATTGGGTGGGACATCGGGGAGGCTCCGGGGTTTGGGAGGAAGGTTGAGAAAGGGAATTTTGTAACCTCTGGATATGATCCGAAGCACCCAGCGATCTGTTGTAATGGACTCCCACATAGCTAGGTGCCTCGAGAAATGCCCCCCCCGACTGCCTCCAGAGTAGAACAGTCGGGTAACCCTTCTGGATTGCTGTGCGGGCCAATCAGAAAAGGGTTCTCTCAACCCGAAATTCTTCGGTCCCCCTCTGCCTCTGGGCCGGCGTCCACCCTGTCCTCCTCTGCCTCTGAAGGACGAGGGGTCCGAAGGGAAATGGGACTGTTGAGATTTCCGGAACCACATGTTCTTCTGTCCCTTTTGGTTCCTAGTGAAGGACCTCTGGGGAGCAGAGAAGCGGACTCCGGATGGCAGACGTCTTCCCATCTTTTTCGCTCTGGACCAGAGTGTCATGTACGGTCTTGCCAAAAAGGGAAGAACCGTCAAACGGGGCATTAGCGAAGGACGCCTTGAAGGGTTCCACGAAATCACAATGATGGAGCCAAGCATTCCATCGTAAGACAATGCCCACTCCGCTAGCTCTTGCGGCTCCTTCCATGGCATGTGAGAGGAGCTGCATAGAGGTGTTACAAATGGATTTGAGAGTGGCCATTCGGGTAGAGAATATTTCCTTATCCTCTGCCGACATGGACTCTGGGGGCGACCCGGTGTATTCTTTGATGAGATCCCGCTGGAGTCGTATCACGTGTGCCATATAATTCAGCAACCTTACCGAGAAGGTGGCTGAAGCGAACATCCACTTCCCCAAATGGTCCATTGTCCGAGACTCCTTGTCTGGAGGATGGACCGAGGAACTCTCCTGGGCCAGTTCCTTTTTAGTGGCGGCCGCCACCAACATGGCATCTACAGGAGCACCCTTGCTCCAGCAAGTTCTATCGGAAGGGGGGGGCTAAGAATTTTATCAGGCCTCTTGGGAATGGGCTCCACAGTGTCCGGCTCCTTCCATGCCCTGGTAGTAATCAGGTCTACCAGGGGGTCAGCGGGAGGGGACACCCAAGAGTTAGATTGGCCTGCGTCAAATGCCTCCAGAAATACAGACTCATCCGAGGAAGGTTTCTGGGTGGACCACCCCCCTCTAATTCGGAGCATTTCCATGATGTCTCCGAAGGAGACGTCTTCAGGGGGGTGACCTTGGGGAACCTTCCCCTTCCTCCAAATCTGCATATGTTGTCAAGGACTCAGGTGAGACCAAGTGCCTCCTCTTGCACTTACGTTTGTGAGGGACATCCTCGGGGGGGTTGTCCGAAGAGGCCTCACCAACCACATCCTGTTCCTCCAAGGGAACTATCTGGGATGTAGGCGCAGGCTGTCCCTGGGGCCGGGTGATGGAAGGTAGGCCCATCTGAGATGGAGTGCAGGGTGAAGCTGTAGCAGGAGCCTGGGGTCTCGAGTCCCTCAATAGAACCCTCTCCACAAAATCGAACGCCGAAGGGGAGCTGCTCTCCCTGGGATCCGAGAGCAGTCCCCTCGGATCCAATGCGTGGATCGGAGCCGGCGCCAAAGCAGTCGAATCCGAAGGGCCAGTATGCTCCGACCGAGACGGAGTCGAAGACACACTGACACCTCCGGATCCAAAGCTTAGTTCTTCTCGGCTCCGAGAGCTCGGATCCGAAAAGGGACCTGACAAACTCAAGGGTGCTGTCGGCGCCGAAGTACGAGGTACTATCGGAGCCGACACTCCCCCGGCTCCAACGCTACTCAGCTTCGAACCCTGGAAGTGGGTCGGAGAAGGAGCTATCGGGGAGAAAAAAGGGGTCGAGCTCCCCCCTGGAGGGAGGGGGAGGCAGGAGCACTCCCATCTGCAGCTGGGCCTGGAGGAACCTACGCATCATCCAGTCCATGTCTGCATCGGATAAGCTTCTAGTCGACCTAGAGGAGGCCACCGAGGCGGGAAGGGAGTGCCCCTCGATGACCTCGAAGGCGACCAGGCCTCCTCCTCCTCCAGCTCTGGAGAAAAATGGGGAGAATGGAGCCGGGAAGGAGAAGCCGCTTGCTTGGCTGGCAGGGCCGAGGAGGAAGACTCGGCCCACCGCTTGTGATGTTTGTCCTTCTTGCGCTCCCTCCTAGCCAGCGGTGGGAGGGTGAGTCCCGGCCAGGGGAGCAGGGGTGGGGGGGTGGCACTGTCGCAGCCGCGGCAGGTGCCACAGAGGGAGAGGAGGCCAAAGTCGGATCTGGGGCAACAGTCCCGCCAAGACCAACTTTGATCTCCTGTCCCTCAAAGCCCTGGGGTTGAAGGCTGCACAAATAGTGCAGCCTGAAGAGAGGTGGTCAACCCCAAGGCAAATAACACACCGACTGTGGCCATCCGCTGGGGATAGCTTATGGCCACACTCGGTGCATTTAGAAAAAAGGCTTTAGGGGCCTCAGACATACTTAGGAAAGAAAAATTTAAACATTAGGCCCAACACAAAAGTGCCTTCACGAACACACAGGGGGAGGACAAACTAACTAAAAACAGTTAAGATTAACTACACAATTTTACTGATAAACCCAAAACACTAGGGGTAGCACACACACCAATATTTTTAAACCGACAGAATAAAAAAGAAAGATTTTTCTCACAGAAAACTGGACTATACACGCCTGGAAGCTCGATCAAGCTGCTGACTGAAAAGCGGCAAATGAGATCTGAGGGCAGGAAGGGTTAGCAGGGGATTATGGGTAAGGGGGAGGAGCTTGGATCTCGGATCTTAGCTGTTTGAAGCTGCTGGCTCGGATCCGATATGGATCCGATACCCACAGGTTGATGGACAAATGAAGATAACTACTTCAGATTATGTGTTCACCTCTGAATTTAAGCAATATTGGAACCTGTATGAGCATTTTTTTAGATGACATCTGTATTTTTTGGACTGGTACTGATAATCATTTTTTCGAATTCCTTGAATACATTTCTATGACTACTAAGTTCCTAAAATTTACATATCAGATTAACAATAGTGAGTTAAATTACCTTGATGTTAACATTCAAAGGGTAGACAATGGTTTCAAATCTAAAAAACATAGAAAGCAGACATTCTCGAATTCTTATTTTCACTAAGTGAGTGCCCACCCCCCACACCAAAAAAGAGTAATAAAAGGTCAACTGGTTCAGGTTAGCAGAATGACATCTGATGACCAGGATTTTAAAAGAGAATGTGATTTTATAGTAGAAATGTTCAAAGCCAGAGGGTACCCTCCCACACTTTTGAATGATGCATTAACAGAAGTCATGGATGCTAGAGAGTCTAGGTTTGCCCCTAATTTGGGTAAAAATCACCCCTCTGATTATGCAAGGCTAGGTTCGAAGATAGAAGGGGCATCTTACCAATCTGTTTTGACTATCACATATGATGGCGAAACAAATTTGGTCAAACAAGTTATAGACAAGGAGTGGAAAAAAATTTGCAGCCTTATCAGATTTAAACTGTATATTTGACAAGCCACTTAAATGTGTGTACAAAAAAGGACGAAATATCAAAAATATTTTGGAAGGAGGTTCCCATTATAACAATTTTGAAACTCTCATTAGTAACAAAAAAAGTACTCACAAATGTGGAAGTTGTACCCAATGTAAGTACATACGGACTGGGGACATGTTATATTTAAAATGTAGAAACAAATATATAACTACTAGAGGGTATGCAAATTGTAATACCACAGGTGTGGTATATATTGTTTTGTGTGGGGCATGTGACTCCTCCTATGTGGGTAAGACGGAAAGGAGGTTAAAACAAAGAATGTATGAACACCTTTATGATTTAAGCAAGAAAAATGATAATAACGCCCTGTACAAACATCTTCAGGCATGCCCAAAAGCAGAGTATCAATTTTTCATGATAGAGGTGGACCCTATAGACCCCCAGGGGTGGTCCATGGGAGACCAGACTCGAATAGAGGGAACTATATTGGTAATTAGTCCTGGATGCTTGCAACAATTCAGGACTTAATGATATGGTGTCTACTGCCCTAGGGCAGATAGCCTAGTATGAACCTATGAACCTATACTCCGGGTATCACTTCTGCGTCACTGTTAGAGGCACAGTATACTAACCTCGAAAAAGGGCATAGCAAAATTCATTTAAAATGGGTGGCGAAAGCCAAACACACTCTGGCTAGGCTTGTAAATGCCCTAGGGTAGATAGCCTCGTATGAACCTATAAAACCTGTGCTAAAGCTCAGGTCTGCAAAATTGAGAAATTCTTTTTTTTTTTTTTTTTTTTTTACATTTTTATGTATATTCATGTTATTTTATCCTGGTTTATTTATTTAAGTGAATTCTTGATTTTATATACATTTTCATGTGTTTTATTATTTGTCCACCAGATGGTGCTGGACTAGTAAGACTGTCACATGCAGTTTAGAATCCACTCTTTCTGTATCTTGGTAATTAATTGAATCACTGATTTCATTGGTCTATTCAAACAGGAAAAGTTACTTAACCAGGTAACTATGAGGTTTTTGCCCATCTGATGAAGTTCTATGACACAAAAACGTAAGGAGGAGTGTTTTGATCAACGTTTATGTTATTTGTGGATGTGTGTTCCTTTTGCTGTGTATGAACATTAAATCACTTGTGTGTTGGAACTGCTGGTCTCCTGTGCCTAATTTTGGATTACTAGTTACATTTTGGGCACTTTTACCACATCTTTGCTGTTTAATAGAAAATCTAAACCAACTATAACTGAAATATGAAATGTTATAAAAGAGATAAAAGAACTGGATGTGGGATCTTTAATTAGGGAAGGAACAAATTCTACAGACATAAATGAAATTTGTGAGAACATTACATGCAGAAAAATGTTCAGGAGGGGGAGTGAAAGTTAAGGGAAGACAGAAGTGAGCAATTTATGTAATGTTGGATCAAATGAAAATTATGACAAAGAAAAGGTATGTATACTGCATGAAAATAATAATGGAACTGTGGTTATGGTTGCTTTCTCTTCTGTTACTGAATGTTTACACTTCAATTAAAACAAAGACGTGTAAAAAAGGCTGCAAAACTAATCAACAGCCAATGCTGATCTTCTATCAATCAGCAGAAAAGAACTGGGGGAGGGGGGTCGCCTCTTGTATTATATTTTTCCAATGTTGAGGACAATAAAAGACAATTTAACAAAAGAATAAATATTACATTTTAAAAACCTGAAAGCTTACAAACGTTTTTTTCTGCTGATGTAGCATATGCACTTCTGCCTGCAGTCAGAGTGAATTACACTTAATTACTTTAATCATTACTAATGTGACTTCTTGGCCAAATCAGCTACGGAAACCAGACTGAAAAAGTCAAACTACACAACAGGAAATACAGTCAAAATATGAAATGCTTCATAATAGTTACTGACATTTTATGACCTGTTAATTCTGAAAACTCCTACATTCATTACCTGAAGGATGTAAGTGGGGGGCCCTCGCTTTCAGTTAATCCTATTTCAGCTAGCAGGCTGCTCTTCAGTTGTGCTGCAAGGTCATGAGAAGGCCCTGGTTTTGCAGAATCCTGCTCTTCTTCTGTTAAGTTTTGTTCTTCTCTTTCTTTATTCTGACGATTCTGCATACCCATGACAGTCTTCAAATTGGCAGCATATGACATTTTGGTAGGCAATACCTGAAATAAAATGCAGACAAAAAGTTTAATTTGCCTAATTATAAAACACACACAAAGGCACACACATTTGATGTTTTTTTGGTAGGTAGGTAGACAATGAAAATTATTCCACTTTTTCAATGTGGAAAGCAGGAGTTTTGTTAAACATTACTTCAAATGCAAAGGAAGAGTGTATAAATACAGTAAATGTAAAATACAAACATGAAAGGGAGCAGCATATCATATGACCCAGGAAAGGATCTTCTGCAGTACATTTATGTTATTTAGGTCAGGAATCTGCACAATGGAACATGAGTGAACCACACCTGAAAGAAACAAGAAGTTACACAAGGATATAAAATTCTGAACTGGCAATTACTGTACAGCACAAGATGACCCAAATGAGTTAAAGAACCAAACACCAACAGCGAAGGGAATGGCGGAGGGAGGGCAATAAAGCACTAACTGCAGACAGCCAAAGATAACTGATATGGTAAATACATCCATATGTACAACATGGCTCAGTGCAGACAGTAACAAGTAGAATAAACCAAAGTAGTGAAATGACAACAAGGGTTTTCCAAAGGTTTGCATTTTTGCAACATATCATGTTAACCCTGACTTAAGAGAAGGGAAGGGAATTTGAACAACCAGCTTGAAATAAGAGAGAGACTGCAACTGTTGTTGAAACCTCAACATGCACCTGGCTTAAATGAGCATGTGAATCTACACTATACAAACTTGGCCCATAAGGTAAACACCGATTATTTTCCTTGTAGTGTTTCCAATCCTGCTTTTAAGTAGATATCTGACATATTTTGGGCACTTTATTGAAGTAACTAACATAACAAATACTTAACTTTATAAAATTGATAGTTAAAATTAATGATTATTTTTTCATATGTGCCTTCCACATATTTATTATGTTTTACAGATGCTTTGTCATTTATGCATTTTACTTATTTGACATTTGTCTACCAGGAAACTCTGACTGGACAATAACCCTTTTCATTGGAGGCTCAGGGAGAAATCCTCCGCAATTAAATCAATTTTACAGACAGGGAAACTATATATAAGTAAGAAAATATTTATAACTGTTATAAACAAGGTGTGCACATGGCAGGGGGCACAACTACAATCAATTGCTACAATTTACACATGTTGTAGGTGCAGTAGAACAGATATATACTGGAAGACAAAAAGTTACTTTCACCAATGAAGCTAGAACAAGAAAATTGTGACTGGCTAATACAAATTTATTCCTATGCCTCACGCAGAATGTAGGAGTGTAAATGGTTTAGAAGAAGAGGGGGTAGTGTTTGGTAAATCTTGAAAGGCAAATTTTATTTGAGAAGGCATAAGAGCGGTTTTGTAGAAAAGGGGAGACAACGGGAAAAGAACATATGGATAACACAGGAGGACTGTTAGTAAGGGAAGTCTGAAGGATAAGAAATGAAATAGTGAAATAATGAGAGAGCACAATAAGAAGTTCCCATGAGGATTTAGGCTGTGATTAAGTATTGTGTCTAACCCGACAATGCACATGTGCAAACCCAAGTATCCATGAGATGTTGTCTGAGCTGGCACTTACATGCCTTTCTGTTGCAGAGTTGTCTAGGTTATCTGTAAATCCTGTAGAGTTCCAAGTTTTTACTTTAAACGATATTAGTCTAAAGAATTACTTTTTCTCTTCTGGTACCTTTCATGTGACTACATCATGTGATTTAAGCATTTAAATAGCTGGCCACTGTTTTCACAATTGTTTAATGAAGTTCTGGTCACTTACTGAATAAAACAGCTCAATGTTTTAATAAATGTTTTTGTCCTTGTTCACTCTCTGCACTGTTTTGTTTTTTTAGTTTGTCATTTTAATGCACATTGCAGGTTGGTAGTTTTGTGCCAGTTTTTAATTCTCAAGGGGAAACAGAAACCAGAAAGACCTTTGAAAGACCATTATCCACAGCAGAGAAGTGCCAAGGTAAGCCTGACTTCCAAAGCAACATAACTTAGTAAATATATGCAATATATAAAAGAATAGTTCTGTAAAATCTTACCATAATCATAGATGTCCTTCTCTTCTATATACTGCAGTATGCATAACATGATGGAGTCTGCCTCCGGTTGACTCATACGTCTGGCCGTTATACCAAAGTTAAACTGCTATTGCGAAGGTATGTGTGATGAGCTGCATCACAAAAAGTGAATGTCGGGCATTACAGATGTCAGGTATAAAGCGGACATTGGCACATACCTACTTCAGAACTGAATGCCATCAAGTACCACCCTGAAGGAGTGAGTAAACAGAAGGTCAGGCAAGTACCAGGGGGAAGGCAGGAAGGGAGACTACACTGCAGCATATAGAAGAGAAGGACATCTATGCTAATGTTAAGATTTTATACAACTACTCTATGTATTTCTATTCATATGCTGCAGTATCCATAACATGAGGGGACTGGCAGAGAAGCAGCAAAGACATTTCTACAAAACCATGCAGAATAGTCCTGGCAAATCCTGCTCTAGACCTGGAAACAATATCCAGCTTATAGTGTTTGGTAAAGATATGAACAGATGACCATGTAGCTGCTTCCAAAATGAAAGCTGCATTCAGACCTTTAAAGAAGGCCCAAGAAGAAGACACAGCTCTAGTAGAGTGTGCCTTGACTGGGAAAGGAAGATCCTTCCCATTAGCCATGTAACAAAAGGTAATGTCTTTAGAAAACCAGGAGGAAATTATTTGTTTGGAAACAGGGAGCCCCAGGGCTCTTGGGTGATAGGAAATAAAAAGCTTGTCTGATTTTTGGTTTTAGTCAGATAGTATTCTCAGCTTTCAGTGCACATTCAGTGTGTGAAAGATCCTCTCACTAGATGACTGTGGAAAAGGGAAAAAGGTAGGAAGCTTAATAGTTTGATTCAGTGACAGCTCATTCACCACCTTAGGCATGAACGAAGTATTGGTACGAAGGGATACCCTGTCCCTATGGAAAACTGTGAAAGGAGAGTAGGCCATAAGGGCCTGAAGCTCAGAAACCCATCTGGCTGAAGTGACAGCCACCAGGAGAACAGTTTTCCAGGTGCAATGTTGAAGGGAAAAGGTCTTAGCTGGCTCAAATGGAGCCAGAGTGAGCTTTTCAAGCACAAAGTTGAGGTCCCAAGGAGGAGGGACTGGTTTCCCTGGTGATCTGAAATGCAAGACTCCTTTCAGGAAAAGCTTGACTTCCAACCTGGACGCCAAAGGAGGAGTCAAGCATAAGCATGCTGAGATGGCAGATAGGTGTGCCTTGACAGAAGAGTATGACAAGCCACCTTTCATCAGCTCACACAGGTAAAAACAGTACCCACTGGTGGATCCACCGATAGAGGCTGAATTTGCTTTTTAGACACCAGACAGAAAACCTTTTCCATTTGGATCAATAGAATGTTCTAGTAGTGGGTTTTCTGGACTCCTGCTGAGCCTGTAGCACGTCCTTAGTGTAAAAGTGTCTAAAGGGGATCAGAGCCCTATCACCTACAGAGTCAGATTTAGGGTAGAGATTTAAGGGTGTATTAGAGTCCCCTTTTTTCTGTGTGAGAAGGTCCATCCTGTGGGGTAATTTGTGGTGATTGCCCTTGGCTACCTGATGAAGAAGGGGGGAACCAATGCTGTATTGGCCAAAAGGGAGTCACCATAAAGATTTTTGGTTGTTCTTTCTAAATTTTCAGCAGAACTTTCTGGATTAGAGGGAAGGGAAGTATGCATACATAAACATCCCCTTCCATGGAAAGGGCAAAGCATCTACCTTCCATGTTCCTGGGTTTGGGACCCTGGAGCAGTACCTGGGAAGGTGGCTATTCATGAGGGAGGCAAACAGATCCACTTGTGGAGTACCCATTGATGGACCAGGTCCAGAAAAACATCCCTGTTTAACATCCATTCATGGGAATGGGTCAAGGACCTGCTTAATGAATCTGCCACCACATTCTGAGATGATGGAATGCACACAGCCTACAGGGAAACCTGGAAGAGTTGAGCAATCTCCCAGGCATACAGGGCCAATCTGTAAAGGAGGTAGGATTTTGTCTGTCTCTGTGAACGATCTCAACATTCCTGGTTGGATTTTGCCTTTGAAGATTTTTAGGGCAAAAATCAGAACTCTCATTTCTTTGATGATGATATGCTCCTTTGACTGGAGCGGAGTCCAAACATCTCTCACACTCCAATTCTCTAGAGCTGCACCCAACCTGTGTCTGAGGCATCTGTGTTGGGGGCTGGAAAGTTGGAGGGGAAGGCCTGGGTTTTATGCAACCTGTGCTATCCACCACTGTAACTCCCTTCTTAAACAGGGCAAGAGTGGAATTACATACTCCAAAGGGGTGAAGGTGTTGCTTCCAGACTGTTCTCAGCAACCACTGAAACTTCAAGTGTAGCCTTACCAAGAGTACCATGGGAATGGTGGAGACCATGTAACCCAAGAGTTGAAGAAACTCTCTGGCCATGAGGGAACGGAATGAGATCATTTCCTGAAAGTAAGTGGTGAGGGACAGTATTTTTTATGGAGTTAGGTAAGCCATCATTGGAACAGAGAATTCTGCATTTTAGGAATACATGGTCCTGGGTAGGGGTCAGAGAAGATTCTGAAGATTTAAGGTGAACCCCAAACTTCTCAGAAGAGACACTGCAAAGTGCAGGTGCTCCTGCACCTCCTGGGGGGGGGGGTTGAAGCTTGTATGAGTAGATTGTCCAGGAAGGGGAAAATGTGTATCCCATGTACTCTGCAGAAGGCTATAACAGGGGCTAAACATTTTGTGAATATTCTGGGGGCCACAGACAGCCCAAATGGCAAAGCACAGGACTGAAAGGAATCCACAGAAAAATGCAGGAATTTCCTGAAATGGGGATGAATAGGAATGTGGAGATAGGCATCTTTTATGTCTAAAGATACCATGCATTCCTGAGGTAGAATCAGGGGAAGGACAGTAGGAAGAGTTAGCATCTGAAAGGAAGGGACCTTTAGAAAGGTGTTCAGATGAGACAGATCTAAGATAGGTCTCCATGGACCTTCTTTCTTGGGGACCAGAAACATTCTTGAATAAAACCCTTTGCCCATAGATTTTGGAGGCACCTCTTGGATGGCACCCTAGGAAAGCAAGGATTGCAGGACAGGAGGGAAGAGATCCATTTGGTCCCAAGGAGGTTGAGGAATATCTCTGAAGGTTGGCAGGGATTCCCAAACCATGAAGTAACCATGTGAGATAATTAAGATAATTAAAAAAATACAGCCAAAATGTAACCTTAAAATACCATAAACCCAGAGAAATACTTGGAGTCAGTATTATCCCTGCTCTGCTTCCTGCCCCCAATTTCCACCCGCCCCACTACTCCTACATTTAAACTACACTCAGCCACTCCCCTCATACTAAGATCCAATCAGTGAACGGCCCTCCCCCACACCCATTTTTCATCTCTTCCATTCTTCCACACCCTATTAGCACAATCAACCATCAAAATTGACCCACCCCCCCTAACAAAATACAAACAAGTAAAAAAATACTAATTTCCCTGATACCTATACTGTTTCTATTTTACCATCTTACTGCCTATGAACAAATACTTTACCATGGTATTCACTACCCACAAGGTCAAACAGACACCCATGACTACACCCATAATACCAAACACTGTGCCATCCCCAGCAAACCGAATATACGACCCTCAATAATATATCATCCCTGTAAAACCACAAAACACAATCCTAAAGACAAAGACTATATAAAACTAATAAACTCCTAAAGCTTAGAATATCCTGTCACTATAACCTTATAACACATGGGGATATTCATCTCAACCATGGCCCGCCAACACACAATAACCTCCACTCCCCTACCACAACCCCCACAGTCAAGCTACCCCTTTTTACTCCCACTAGTTCCCTCCTAGCATTTCACCTAAATATTAAAAGCATTAACAATAAGATTCCCAACCTACACACCCTCCTAGCAACACACTCCCCAGACATTGTGCGTCTTACGGAAACCTGGCTAAAATCTAGTACTACCAACAATGATATACTACCCCCAGGATATAATATACACCGATTAGACCGTGCTACCAAGAAAGGAGGTGGGACAGCAGTCCTTTATAAAAATACTCTGTTAATAGAGACACCATTCAACCACCCCAATTCAACAATACTGAACTCCTCATAACCAAATTACAGCTTAAACATCGTCTGTGGATATATTCCACCAGGCAACAACTTAAATACCCTGGAGGATATCCTGTACTGGTTATCCACTACTTATCCCCAAGAAACCATAGTTCTTGGTGACTTTAACACTGAGTGGCACCCCTGCTCCTCTGAAGCCCCCCTCACTCATATAAACTTATCTGGGTTTAAACAGACCATAACCTCTCCCATTAGGATAAACAAACCTACCAACAGGGAAAGTATCCTGGAATGGATCCTAGTTAACAACCAACCCCAACGGTATACTGCTGGCACTCTCCCTGACAACCTTAGCGACCATTTTCTAACCTATATCATAAAACATAAGGTAGGAAACCCTCACCAGACCAAATATAAAACAGTGAGGAACAGAAAAAACCTTGACACTGCAATATTCCTAAACAAACTACAAACAGTTGACTGGTCAAAACTAAAAAAATCTACCATTAGAAGAGGCTGTAGCTCACTTTAACACTAAATTACTAAGTACCCTTGATTCCCATGCTCCAGCTCATACAATAAAAGCTAGATCAAACACAGCATCATGGCTCACAAAAGAGACCAAATCTAAAATCAAAGCTAGAAACAGAGCCTGGGCCAGCTGGAGAACAACCAAAGCCCCACTTGACCATCTAAAATATTTTTCACTCAGGAATGACACAAAAAAATCTATTTTACTGGATAAAAAAAGCTTCTACCATAATCTCCTACAAAACAACCCCCAAAAGTTCTGGGCAGGCTTAAATCAACTACTTCAGCCAGGACATTCTACCACCCCAACCCCGGCTAACCATACCCATAGTTCCCCAGAGACCCTAGCTAGCGCTTATAACTTTTTCACTGAAACAATCCAATCCCTAGCAAATCATCGAACCTCAACAAATTTAAACCACATGCCTAATTTATCCACAAATCACCCCGCATTTAGCCTCCAACCAATATCCACTAGTTTTATCAAAATTCTCCTGAAAAACTAAAACCTACCACACTCACTGCTGACCTCCTCCCTGCAGGGTACCTACAAATAGCTGCAGATGCCATTGCATATCCCATATCTATCCTCATCAAAAGAACCTTATCCGAAAATGCTAGCCCCTCTCTCTGGAAAATATCCCACTCCATAAAGGTTGTAGCTCAATAGACATGTCCAACTATAGACCCATTGCCATTCTTTCCCCACTAGACAAAATAATGGAGAAATGTGTACACAAGCAATTAATGCAGTACCTTACACAGAATAACTTACTATCCAACTCCCAGCATGGCTTCAGGCCATACCACAGCACCACCTCAGCCCTCCATTCCTTTACTAATGCCATAAACAATAACAGAAATGACAATAGGCTAACCTCCGCCCTCTTCCTTGACCTATCAAAAGCCTTTGACATGGTCAACCATGAACTTCTCATTCTTTCTCTAAAATCCATTTCCCTCAACACGCACACGATCCAGTGGTTCCAGTCCTACCTAACTGGCAGACAACAGGCGGTACTATGGCAGGGCAAACTCTCTAGTCGGCTACCTCTCACACTTGGTGCCCCTCAAGGCTCCACACTAGGCCCACTACTCTTCTCTATTTTAATCAATAATCTTCACACTGCTATCCCTAAAGCTACCTGTATTCAATAAGCAGATGATTCCACTCTCATCTGTTCGGCCACCTCCCCATCCGAACTACAAATCTTAACCCAAAATACATTTAACACTATTGAGACCTGGCTCACCAACCAACACCTACTACTGAACCCCAATAAAACTAAACTTCTACTCTTCACCCCCACTAGTAGATCTGCCACACTTTCATTCTCTGTCACGTCTAACAATGGCACCACTATCTCCCCAGATCAACACACTAAACTTCTAGGGGTTACCATAGACAATAATCTCAAATTTGACCTACAGGTCAACAAAAATGTACAGACCATCAATAAGAAGCTTGGATCACTGTATAGAAACAAGACGCACTTAACCCCACTGGCTAGGACTGAAATCGCCCGATCACACCTACTCTCTACTCTTTTATATGCCTCACTGTACTCTCAAACCTCAATAAAACCTAAGTAAGCTGTCCCATACCTACAACCATATTGCCAGATTTGCCACTGGCTCCACCTATAGAACCCATCACTGCCAAAATCTGAAACAACTAGAATGGCTAGAACTGCCCAGCTTAATTCAATTCAATCAACTCCTAATAGTGCACAAAGTTCTGTACCACCCTAAACATACCCCCTCTCTTATAAATATTATTAAGGCATATAGCAATCTAAGATCCCTACAGTCAGCCAACAAATTACTGGTCCAAACCCACAAAGCTAATAACTCAGCTGGTGAATCCCTGTTCACCATCCTTGTTGGCAAAACCTGGAATGCCTTGCCAAACTATATAACCCTACAATCCTCAAAGTCTATTAAAAAAACAACCTCAAACAGTATCTCAGATTGAACTGGCTATGCCCATGTACCAACAAAACAATAGCATAATCAGTAATTATTATAGCATAATCAGTAATTTTCTTAATATCTAACTACATCACCATGCTATGTATCCAATCTTACTTGTAAGTGCGTCTGTCCATGAAAACTGTGAGTTACAATCTTACTTGTAATTGTGTCTGTTCATGAGAACTGAGAGTCCCCACTATGGAACATTACTAAACCAATGTACATAAGATATATTACCACTTTGGTTTTATATAAAAAGGCTCCAGAGAGCACACCTGCAATACCAGGCTACAACTCTTACCACCCTTTTCGGCTATCAAACCAGGATCGAAACACTAAAGGTGGAGGAGTGTCCATATTCACTAAGGATATTCACACCACCAGGTTAGTTGCCCAACACAATGCGTCTGAAATTCTTCAGGTGCAACTAACACTAGGTAAGACTGCAATCCAAACTGTAGCTTGCTACAGATCCCCCACCATGCCCCAAGATTCTCACTACACCTTTCTAAACATACTGGAAAATATTAATATACAACAAAACACCATAATACTGGGCAATTTCAACTACCCTGCCATTAACTGGAAAACTACTCGTGCACCAACACCTTTGCCCAACGGTTCTTGGAATTCATAAATTCCAATGCCCTGGATCAACTAATCCATAGTCCCACCAGGTGCTCCAATATCCTAGACCTGGTCATTACCAACATGGGAAATCGATGCTCCACACCTATGGTCACCCCCTTGTTGGTCAGGTCAGACCATAAGCTAATCACCCTTAACATCCACATTCCACCCCCACCCCCCAGTAAGGAAACCTCCATAAAAAACTTATCCAAGGCCAACTTCATGCTACTCAAGTCAGAAGTTACAAACTTCATGACACCCATGCAGATGGGAACTGAAAGTTCGACTGCTGAGTCCTACACTAAGGCAATGTATGAGCACATCCACTCATGCATGAATCGTGCCATCCCAAATAGAACCAAGATGCTCTCCTCCAAAAAAAAGAAGCCAATCTGGTGGTCCCCTGTCATAAAACTTTACAACAAAAGGAAAAAACTGTTGCAGAAAAAAGGAAAATCCCAGGATGCAAAAAACTCCCTTACCAGCCTCAGTAAGAAGCTGAGATCCCTCATAAAATCCTCCAAAGCTAGTTATGAAAATAAAATTGCCAAAGATTCCAAAGACAACCACAATGCATGCTTTAACTATGACAATAATCTAAATGGCAATGCTCAGATCTGCTCTGAGCTACAACAATGTCATTAAATATACTGATCCTATGGATATTGCCAATATCCTGGCAGATCGATTCAGTGCCAACTTCACCCCCCCTCTCACCCCCTAAATGGCCTATCTCAATACTGGAAGATTGCAAAATTCCAGTAATAATGGCCACACAGGTAAAAAAACGCACTCTCCAAAGCTAAGACTACAGCATCCATGGGACCAGATGACATCCTGGGCTGTGTACTACATCAACTGGCACCTCACCTAAGTGTCATGTTTAATCATACCCTCACCTCAGGCTTCGTGCCCACTGAGTGGCGCAAAGCTACAGTTATCCCACTCCACAAGGGGGCATCCACTTTGGATCCTGGGAACTACCACCCCATCAGTCTGACGAGCCTGATCTGCAAGGCCATGGAACGTATTATCATGGAACTTATAAACAAGACACTGGCAACCTTAAAACATTGGACCCCACCCAGTTCGGGTTCGTGAAGGGTCGATCATGTCTCCTGAACCTTACTGACTTCTTCAAATCAGTCTCCAGAGCCGTGGACGAGGGTAAGCAGTTCACACAGCCTATCTGGACCTCGCCAAGGCCTTTGATACCATCCCCCACTCTGGAATCGTAGATAAACTTACTAAGCTGGGCATTAATCTCTGCGTCACTCGATGTGTTGCCAACTGGCTTGCTGACAGAACCCACACTGTAAAGGTAGCTGACTCCAAATCTAGCTCCAGACAAGTGGAGTACCTCAGGGTTCAGTCCTGGGACCTCTCTTGTTTGGCATCTACTTCTCTGAAGTACAGGCCAACACTAAGGGACTCTGGCTAACAAAGTTCACAGATGACTGCAAACTGGGAGCCATTACTGAATCCCCAAATGATGTGGATACTCTACAAAAGGGCCTTACAGAAACAGATGCTTGGCGCCAGAGCCATGGGCTCAAGCTCAATGCCAAGAAATGTATAGTTATCCCCTTTGGGAAAAAACATGTACCCGTGAATGATCACATAGGTGGCAGTACACTAAACACTGAAAGTGTGATAAGAGACTTAGGGACACAGGTGGACAGTGGTCTCACCTTCAATAACCACATCGCCACAACAGTCAGGAAATCCTTCTATGTGGCACATCTCATCACTAAGAGCTTTTCATCCAGAAAAAAGGAGGTCATTGCCCTACTGTACTCATCCCTCATTAGACCCATTATAGAATACAACGCCCCGTTTGGTATGTACCTCTCAAGACATCTGCAACTGGAAAGGCCGCAGAAATACCTCATTAAAAGAATCACAGGCCTAAAGCAGATGCCCTATGCTGACCGCCTTAAAAAACTCCAGCTATACTCTGTTGCATATTGTCTACTCAGAGGCAATCTCTGCTTAACATACAAGGCCATGTCAAACCCAGAGCTGGTCGACATGCTACACTTAAAGAAATCCCAATCCCTCGGAGCCACACGCTCCAGGGATCTAAATCTTGTCATCACAATAAACAAAGCATGCTGGAGGGATAGGTTCCTGACCCAGAGGCTCCCCAGCCTCTGGAATAGACTGCCCATACATGTCAAGCAGAGCGCCTCTTTGGCCCTCTTCAAAAGGAACTTTGATGATTGGATGGGAGAAAGGAAATTCACCCAGGGGATCACGTCAGTCGCCCTGCTAGGCAGGGGGCCAGGGAAGAAAATAGTGTGGGAAGAAATAGCCAGGGAATTGTTATGGCTAGGCTTGTACAGGCCCTAGGGCTGATAACCTAGTACCAACCTATGAACCTATATATTCTAATTGTTTTCTAACTTCTTGTGTAAAATTTGTATATCTGTCCACGAGAACTGAGAGTCCCTACTAGCGAACACTTCTAAACCAATGTACATAAGGTATAGTACCACTTTTTTTATATATTCTAATTGTTTTTTAACTTCTTGTGTAACCTTTTGTATGTTTGTCTATGTGGAGGTTTTCTCCCCTGGCCTCCGCTGAAAATGGACATGTATCCAGTTGGACTATCCCAGTAAACAAATGTAAAATAAATAAGATGCCCTGAGTTATCAGTTTCCAAGCTGGGAAGGATAGGGATAGGCAGAGAGAGAGAGAGACTGGGGCTTAGGGCTGGTAGTCACAGGCTACCAGGCTTTGCCTGAAATGACTGTTTTTGAGGAGGAGTGGAAGGGGAAGATCTCACAGGAAACTGCTTTCTGGTATCCTTTTCCCCCTGGGAGTGTGGTACTTGGAGGTTTTTCTTACGAAGGAAGTCCTAGCTGGATAATTCTTCTGGAAGCAGGGAAAAGGAGAAACAAAAATGTGTTTAAGATCCTGTAACTCCTTCCTCTTTTCCTGGAGGGCTTTGATTAGCTCTGCTGAAGCAATAGAGCCAAAGAGGGCTTTGTTGTCTAAAGGGGCATCCATAAGCTTGGCTTTAATATCATCTGGAAGGGGCTGCAACATAAGCCAAGAATATCTCCTTACGACACAGCCTGTGATGCTGCTGCCCTGGCTGATGCCTCCACAGAATCATAACTGCACTTTATGGAGTGCCTAGTGACCTGGCTACAAGATTTTAGAATGCTAAACAATTTAGCCTTATTAGGGATATCTGGAAGTTCTGAAATGAGCTTGGTAGCATCTGCCATGAGACCAAGAGAGCATTTTGCCATATGGGTTTGGTAATTCATGGCTCTAAAAGCCAGAGTGTCAGATGTGTAAACTTTTTGCCTAACCTCTCCATAATTTTACTTTCTTTATCAGAGGGGAGTAAGGGAGGGGAATGGCGCAATTTGGAAGTCTTATCCACAGCTACAGAAATAGTAGAGGGATCAGCTGAGGAGGCTATGAAGAGAAAATCTGCATCTTCAGGTACTTTATAAAATCTGTCAGGGCACTTAGGAACTGGAGGTTGGGTGTCTGGAGATTTGGACGTAACAGCAAAAGCACCCAAAAAAGCAGGGAGTACAGGGGGAATGGCAGAGACTTAGGTACTCCATTTGCAAGAGGTCATAATACCTCTTTTGGGTATTACAGCCCTGACAGCAGTCCCAATTAAAGAAGTCCTTCATCTGCACAATAGTTTCCCGAAAGGTAATGTTATCCCCAGGGGAATCTGTGCCATTGGACTTCTCCTCCATGGAGGGAAAAACCCAGAGGAGAAGACAGTTGTGAAGAGTAAGCTAAAGACTCATTTCTAGATGAATCCTCCCTGCTCTGAGGAAACCTTTTGAACAGGCCTTTTGTCAGGAGTGGGTGGAAGTGGGGCCTGAACAGAAGAAGCAGGCTGTCGCAAGGCCATGAATGCATTAGAGAGGCCTTGAGTAAAGGCTTCCCAGTCAGGAGGTATGTCAGAAGACAAAGTTGGCTGGGGTGAAGAAATATGCTTAGTCTTCTGTTTCTTCTTTTTAGGGGCCTCTGGCATATGATGAAATGTTGGAGTTCTCGACTTTGGACGACACTCGACGTCTGAGGGAACTTCTTCCTGTACTACTATCTGGGTAACCCAGTGCGGGCCTTCGGAGATGATGAGCCATGGTTCACTCTCGGTGGCTAAGTCAGACGCCTATAATTCCCTCTGGGAGATGGTAAGAGACTCCTTAACGGCTTCCCCCTGGGAACCCATAGAAGGAAACTCCGTAGAGTCTGATGCGGCCTCTGGGTCTTTATCAGCCTTGGGAGGACACCCAGAATAGAGGGAGCAGTCAATGGTACAGGCTGAGGCTTTTTGGCCTTTTTGGTCTGCGGCTCTTCCGAAGAGGCCGACATTGGGTCCATATCCCAAGCAAGGCATTTAAGATTCTGATTTTCCAAATACAGCCTATAGGAAACAAGACGGCTCCTAATGGTGTTACAGACGAAAGCCTTACAGATGTCACAAGAAGTATGGTTGTGTTCTGGGCCTAAGCAAAATAAACAGAGCTCGTGAGCATCTTTATCTGGAATCTGCCTTCCACACTGACACTTACCTTTCTAGCTGACATTAACTCTCAAAAAATAAACACAGTAGCAAGTAAGATAACAACCCCCCCCCCCCACCATGAGGTACTTATCTGAAACATAAACACCACTTTCCAAAGCGAGCGATGACTGGAGCTGGCAGTCAAACAGATGGCAGAAAAGTTCTGAGGTAGGTACGTGCTGACATCCACTTTATACCAAATGTCGGTTTATGGCAGACATCCGCTATGTGATGCAGCTTGTCACACACACCTTCGCAGTAGCGGTTTAACTTTGGCATAACGGCCAGACGTACAAGTCAACTGGAGGCGGACTCCCTTATGTTATGGATACTGCAGCATATGAACAGAAGGACAACAGGCAAACATCCACAGCAAGTGGGTATTGGAAGAGCACTGACTCACACACACACACAGACACACACATATACACTGGATGAACAGATTATAAATTATTTTTCCAAAGGAAACCAGCCAAATGATGCAGCTGACCAGAAGTCCAGACTGTGTCACTCTGGCAAATGATCGCTACTCTCACACAACCTCTCTAGATAAAACCTGAGATGACAATAAGCATTCACGGTACGAAGGGTCTAATCTTCCTCTCAATTGTGATCCTGGAAACCACACAGGGAGATGAATGCAATGAAAGACAGACAAATCAAAAATCATCTTATGGACAAACAGTCTCATCCTGAAGCACAGAACAGACTGCAATTACTCAGTTTGTGGAGTTGTTTCTTGGCAATCCTGGACAGAATCGGTAGAAGCAACACAGTATGATACCAAAGCCTAGGTGTTATAAGAAGGAAAACGATGCAGACAAGGATGAAGGAGGCTTACAGGTATACTCCAGTGGGAAAAGAACATGCTTCCTCTTCTAAAGGTCAGCTACCATGTCTAAAAAGGCTATCCAAACAAACCCTCTTGTTTAAATGCAGCATCCATGACAAATTCCCCCGAGCTCCTCCTCAAGAAATTCTTAAGCCAAGCCACCCTGCACAAGTACATGGCCGAGTCTAGGGCCCTAGCCATAGCATAATTAAGGTACGACACAAAGAAGCCTACTCTGGATGCAACAAAAAGCCTTTACCATTTTTCGCCTTATTTATTTATTTTATTTATTTAACATTTGTTAACCGGGCTAGTCTAACTGGAGACATCTCCATTTTCAGCAGAGGCCCGGGGAGAAAAGCTCCACAAATTGTACAGACAGTAAATACAAAACAAAAATGAAGAGAACAAAGTTTGATAGGATAAGTAAGTATAGTGCACAACATAAGAATTAAGTCCTGGTTTAGTAATACATATAATTAGCAGTTTTGGACTAATATGGGTAGGAGGGAGGAAAGCTTCTCCAGTATCTGACTTACTAGGGTGCACTGAAGAACCAAAGGGACTTAGACAAACTGGAGAACGACAAAAAGTGAAAACGGAGCTGGAGACAAGGTAGATCAAATCAAATACGGACTTCTGAGTAAATTGAAAAGTCTGATTTAATAATTTTAAGCGCTTTCGGAAGGTCCCATGCCCTTCCTTCCTCAGAAATAACAGACGAACAAATTAATTCAAACAGAATTACAAGCAGCAGCTCATATTTAAAAGCAGTTAAATAATGAATTAACTGATTAAACAATTAAACTATGAACAATCTTATGGTTCAATTGATGTCACATCTAGTTAATCTTACTACAAATATTAAGTGTAAAACATAAAACTTTTTAGTAAAAAACACATAGGATCAATTTAGAAAAAATTCAATGCTAATGTTACATGCATTTTAAAACCTACGTAAAAATTCTAATAATCCTTGCCATATGTTAATTGTGAAATTACTTTTCAAGTAAGGGAACTGAACTAAAATAATGGGTAAATGCCACTCTGGGGTGCACTGCGATGTACATAGTTAAGATAAAGTTGAGGGTACTAGGTCGCTATGCGACAAAGAAGAAACCATTCTCACTCACTTCTGATGATGTCACTATGTATGAGATTCTAAAAGCACAGATTGAAATGAAGGTTTTACGTAAGACTGGGGAAGATGGGGTTTCTGATGAAACCAGTCTTTGTTCACTATTCTGTGGTGGTTCATATGGATTTACATTTGATTAGACTAAAATAAACAAGTTTTCCAGATACAAAAGGATTTTTTTGAAGCAGTGCTTTTCTTTGGTTTGGTGAACTCTTGGCTGGAACCTGCACGTTTCTGCTGGTTTGTAAAACCTTGCAAAGTTGTTTGTGGATAGCTCCAGGAAGCAGGATACATTTCTCACAGACAGCCGTTGAGAAATGAAGTGTTTTTATATTAGAGCTATCTGCATTTGACAAACTAGAACAGAATAAGTAGTTATAATTTGTTTGCAAGAAAAAGGCAGTAACCAGTTACTTAAACAGTCTGAAAGTTAGTGAGTTGAGTATGTAGCTGGCTCTGACATCTATAGGAAGCCATTTACCCTGCTAATAACATTGCTTACCTACCTTCAACTACCCTTCTATTAATACTAGGCTTTGCCATGTTAATTAGCTAGGAAATTTACCTAGTGACTCTATGTATCCTGATATATCATAATATGGCTTATATTGTATAATAAACCTTAAAAAGAAGTTATGTACCTACCATAACATTCCATGTTAGTTGTCCTAATTTCGCCTTCCTTCTTGCTGTTTGGGTTCGGAGCCGATCCTCTGCTCCGGCTCTGCCATCTTCTATAGCTCAAGAGCTGTTTACTGGCTCAAGGCTACCCCTTATCCCAGCATGCCCAGCGTCAGCTACCCAGATCTCGTTTGTGATAGTGCACACTAGACATAAGTAGAGTAACCAGTTCCTAAAAACTGGTTGTCCAATACACCTAAACAAGGAAAAAGTTATAAATTACCTGGCATATGAAGTAATAAACGATGCTCAGCCAGTGAAAACAAAAGGGAACTCCTCACAATCCTCTAGGAAGGGGGAAGGAGGGAGGGATGCAAGAAGGAAGGCGAGATGAAGACAATTAACATGGAACGGTATGGTAGGTACATAACTTCTTTATGTTAAGTTGTCCATCTCGCCTTCGTTCTTGCTGTTTGGGACAGCGTCCCTAGCACCTAAAATCCCAGGGTGGCTCATTGGAAAAGACTCTTCAGAACAGTAGAACCAAAGGAAGCTCTGCTCCGGGAGACCATACCTACCTTGTAATGAGAGATAAAAGTGTGAGGGTTTGCCCAAGTGGCAGCTGCACAGATTGAGTCTATGGGCAACCTAGACTGAAAAGCTACAGAGGTAGCTAATGCTCTAGTGGAATGACCATTTGGTTTAGCTGGTAGCTCTTTATTTCGTAACTGATAAATAAAGGCAATAGTATCAGATAACCAATCACTTTAGAAACTGGAAGACCTTGTTTGTTGAAAGCATAAGAAAGAAATAACTGGTCTGACTTTCTTAGTTCCTTAGTTCTATGGAGGTAAAAATGCAATTGTCTGTGTACATCCAATTGGTGGAGCTTGTATTCTGCCTTGTTGCTGTGATTAGGAAAGAAAACTGAACGTCTGAGTTGAAAAGTAGCAGCCCATACCTCCCACAAGTTGTAAAAACGACTACTTAATTGGGTTCTCTTAAAGGATAACAGAAGAAAAATCTAACAAAAGTATAAAAAGCTAACACTCTAATATTACACATTAGTTTAACGCCAACTACCAGATTTACTTGCCTTACAATTCATGCCATAAGATACTATTGGAATTGGATTATCCCCGCTCCGCTCGCCCTCGCTGCGCTCGGGCTTGCTCCGCGCCCCACACTGCCCCCATATCCCACCCGCCCCCAGTACCTCTACATTTATAGATACTTATCCCCACCCCCTAATTTACCTCATAGCCACACCCAGTCCCATAATTCCCCCTCTGTCTCCTCCCACAGAGATATACCTTATTACTCTTTGCACACATATATATCACAATCTTCCACAGCTCTCTACTTAGAATATGCAAACAACCCAACCTCCTAACTCAATGACAATAATAAGAACTATATTCCTTATCATCCCACTTGTCTCTATCACTTACCTAGCTACCAAATATGAAGACCAGCCTTACTTAGGGTACCCCTACCCCAGAGGTAGCACCAATACTCCTCCAGTAAAAGTTTATAATAGACCAAACCTCCAACAGTTAGGTGGCACTAGTCCCAATACTATACACCACTACCAGTTTAAAATCAATCCTAATCAACCCAAATCCAGACAAAATCAAAAGCTGTTAACAAAGCTTACTAAACTATTAGAGTACCTCAGCAGAAACATCATTAAATATGGAGATATTCAACCTAATCCTGGCCCGACAACTGATAACATCCCAAACTGCCCTTCACCCGGGTCTAATACAACCAACCCCTTCCAGATCTATCACTTAAATATTAGAAGTATCAACAAAAAAAGTACCTAGTCTACATGCCCTCCTAGCCACTCACCTTCCAGACATAATATGTATTACTGAAACCTGGCTAAAACCAGGAACCAAAGACATTGAAATCCTACCATCAGGATATAATATACATAGGGCTGACCGTATGAAAAGAAAGGGAGGTGGTATTGCTGTATTCTATAACAATAATCTAAATGTCACCTTTAACACCAATCAACCACCCAAAACTTATAATGCTGAAATACTTGCCTTAAAACTACAAGTAAATAAAGATAAATGTATTAATCTAATTACAGTGTATATCCCTCCTGGGAACAATGTGGAGACACTAGAAAACATACTAAATTGGATTTCTAACAATTATCCCCAAGAAACCATCATCATGGGTGACGTCAACATTGACTGGAACCTATGCTCCTCAGAATCACACCCCATTCACATCAGCCTTCATGGATTTACCCAAATCATAAATACCACCACCAGACCTGGTAATGCCAACCAAAAAGAAAGTATCTTAGATTGGATTCTAATAAATAGCCAACCACATACATATAAAACCGGGACTGCCCCAAATGACCTAAGCGATCACCTAATCACTTATATACAGAAAAATAAAACTGCCCTCAATACAACTCCTATATACAGGTCAATTAGAAGCAGGAAGAAATTTGACCTTTCAAAATTTCAAGAAGAACTCAGAGCCCATAGATGGACAGAACTTAAATATCTCCCCCTAGAAGAAGCAGTATCTAAGTTTAATAATACGTTCCTAGCCATACTCGATAATCATGCCCCAAAAAGACTAATCAAAACAAAATCTAACATTGCACCCTGGCTTACAAACGAAACTATAACCAAAATGAAAAACAGAAACAAATCATGGGATATATGGCGGGCAATCAAACTTCCCCAAGACCACATCCGATTTCAACATTTAAGAAATGTAACTAAAAAATCAGTAATAACTGACAAAAAAAATTATTACAGCCAACTTCAAAACAAACACCAAAACAACCCAAGAAAATTTTGGGCCGGACTAAATAATCTTCTCCACCCAGGCAAATCCTCTACTCCTACCCCAGAACAGGTATCCAATAAAACCCCAGTTGAAGTAGCAAATACCTTCAACTCTTTCTTCACGAACACTATTCAAACCTTAGCTAACCAACTATCAGGTACCCATTGCTCAATGAAAGAAGTTCAACCAGAAACTAAACCAAATTTCCAGCTACAAGCTGTCTCCACCTCTACTATAAGATCCTTACTTCAAAAGCTTAAACCTACCACCCTGTCCGCCGACCTCCTCCCAGCTGAATATTTACAAAAAGCGTCACGTCATCGCCTACCCAATATCCATACTAATTAATCGCACTATCTCCGAATCTAATATCCCCTCTATTTGGAAAACATCCCATGTCATACCACTTCACAAAGGAGGCAATTCCACTGACCTATCTAACTATAGGCCAATAGCCATTATGTCCCCACAGGCCAAAATCATGGAAAAATTTATTCATAAGCAACTCCTTCAATATCTAACTCAGAATAATCTACTTACCAACTCACAACATGGGTTTCGACCTAACCACAGTACAACTACTGCGCTACTCTCCTTTACAGATACAATCAATACTAACCGTAATAACAAAAAAATATCATCAGCGCTCTTTCTGGACCTCTCTAAAGCCTTCGACATGGTTAACCACCAACTACTTCATAACACCTTAAAAAACCTACAACTGGACAATCTAACCTTAAATTGGTTCCGTGCGTATCTCTCAAATAGGAAACAAGCTATACTCTGGGACAATCAACTCTCTGAACTCTTACCTAATACCATAGGGGTTCCACAAGGATCCATACTGGGCCCACTTCTTTTCTCTGTTTTTATTAATGACCTTCATACAGCCATCCCTGAGGCAACCTGTGTACAATATGCTGATGATTCCACCTTAATCTGTTCCGATACATCTCTAGAGAAACTATTGGACAAAACCCAATCCTGCTTCACAGTGGTGGAAAAATGGTTAGCAGGGCGACAACTAATTCTAAATCCTAAAAAAACAAAATTGCTTCTTTTTCAGCCATCCTGTAAACTTCCCTTTATTGACTTCACCATTCAATCTAACAATGGGACAACCATCTCACCTAACCCCCATACTAAATTACTAGGTGTTACCATAGACAATAAACTTAGATTTGATACACATATTAATAATACTATCAAAACCGTCAACAAAAAACTAGGGTCACTATATAGAATTAAAGCCTTTCTAACCCCAACATCAAAAACAACTATAGCCCGCACTCATTTACTATCTACTCTCTTATATGCTTCCCCAGTCTTCACCAAACTTAATAAAAGTGAGCTTAATAAACTCTCAAGTTCATATAATCACATTGCCAGATTTGCTATAGGTGCTCCATATAGAACACACCACTGTAATAACCTAAAAACCCTTGGATGGATAGTACTTCCAAACCTCCTACAGCAAAATCAACTTATTGAGGCATTTAAGTTACTTAAACACCCGGATAAAGCTCCTGCACTAAAGGGCCTAATTACACCATATAACAACCTTAACAGCCTACGTTCTGCTGATAGGTTTCTTTTACAAACTGTCAAATCCCATAATGCAGGAGGTGAGGCTGTATTTGCTAATGTCACTGCAAAAAATTGGAATTCTCTTCCCCCTAGCATTCCTACCATTACCTCCTTACCCCTCTTTAAAAAAAGTCTACTCCAATATTTCAAATCACACTGGCTCTGCCAATGTTCTTTCCCAGATTAACTACCTCTCATCTTTCATTTATTTCTTATGGACTTACTATTACCCTTCTTTTTATCATACCTATCTATCCAATATTTCTCTTCCCTGAAACTCTAGATACCTCTCTTCTGAGGCTTAGTGAACTGAAATGAATATAAGTTTCTGATTAAATTACTCATGTCCTCTTTACTCAATGTATTATACTTAAATTTGTATGTTTCTTATGTTAAAAATGATATCTTATGAGTATGTAATAAATTCTGTAAGTGGAGCTTTTCTCCCCGGGCCTCCGCTGAAAATGGACATGTATCCAGTCGGATTATCCCGGTCAACAAATGTAAAAACAAATAAATAAATAAATAAACTGGGAGATCTATGGATTGACTTAAAATGTTCTCTGAGCAGACTTTAGGAATAAAGGATGGATTGATCCACAGAGAAACTCCGTCCTTGTGAAACACCGGGTAAGGGGGACGAACACATAGTGCTTGAAGTTCTGAGACACGTCTAGCTGAAGTGATAGCAACCAGAAAAGTGTCTTCCAAGAAAGAAATTTTAAAGAACATGATGCTGCCAGTTCAAAGGGAGGCAAAATTAAGGAAGCTAAAACTAAATTGAGATCCCAAGGAGGAGGAGGATCTCTAACTGGGAGGTCTAAGAAGAGATGTTCCCTTCATAAAGGCCTTGCAGAGCTTATGAGACATTATGCTAGAATTAAACATACCGATATGAAAATTAGAAATGGCAGCTACCTGTACTCTAATGGTAGCGGAAGCCGCACCAGACTGAAAATGCTGTGCTAGAAATTTAAGAATTTCATGGACTGGGGCTGAGAAAGGATCCAAATTTCTAGATTCTGCCCAGTAAGAAAACCGTCTCCATTTACTAGCATACATTTTCCTCGTAGTAGACTTATGTGAGAAAACAACAATATCACGGACTGCTGGGAAGATATTGGAAAGCCTGGCTAAAGTTGGAAGTGGAGTAACCAAGCTGTGAGCTGGAGAGTTTGAAGGGATTGGTGCAACCCACCCGACTAGTGAATCAGAAGATCTGGAACTGGGTCCAGAATCCACGGTTGATCCAGAAGGTGGAGGTGTAGGAACGGGAACCATATCTGGTCGAGGCCAATATGGGGCAATGAGGATCATTTTGCAACCCAATAATTTTGCTTGCTGTATGAGTCTTGGAATTAGGGGAAAAGGGGGAAAAGCATAAAGGAGTCCCTGATGCCAATCGTGGACTAGAGCATCTCTGGGTATATGACCTGGAAGAAGAAGTATGGAGACGTAGCTGCTGCATTTGTTGTTGAGAGGAGTGGCAAATAGGTCGCAACAAGGCTGCCCCCATTTGCGGAAGATAAGATCCACAACTTCTTGATTCAGAGACCACTCGTGAGGCATGAGGACAGCTCTGCTGAGCCTGTCCGCTAGGACGTTGGATTTCCCAGGGATGTGCTTTGCTATCAGAAGATGTTGGGAGGAAATCGCCCATTGCCACAGTCTGAGTGCTTCTTGACACAAGGGGTAAGACCTGGTCCCGCCCTGTTTGTTGATGTACCACACTACTGACATGTTGTCCATTTGGATTGCAATGGTCCCGGAAGGGAGTCTTGAAGGGCTTGCAACGCTAGGAAAACCGCTCTAATTTCTAGGACATTGATATGCAGATACTACTCGTGAGGTTGCCAAGTGCCTTGGACTGTCCTGCCTAGATAATGCCCCCCCACCCTATCAGGGAGGCATCTGTGGTCACTGTGGCTACCAGAGGGGGTTACATGAAAGGTCTGCCCTGAATTACTAGTGGGGAGACCATCCATCAAGAAAGGTGCCTTTTGCATGTTTCTGTGATCAGGATAATGTGAGACATGGGTAGTTCCTGGACAGATCACTGCGTGAAAAGAAGCCACTGAAGGATTCTCATGTGGAAACGCGCTAATGGGACAAGAAGAATGGCAGCTGCCATGGAGCCTAGAGCTTGGAGGACATGTCTGACTTGAACCCTTTTGCTCTGCATTAGAATTAACACTTGTTGAGAAATAGTGGAAACTCTTTCCTGTGCAAACATATCTTTTGTGTTTAATTCTGCTCCTATGTATGTGATAGAGTGACAGGGCAAAAAGGCAGATTTTTCAAAATTTACTGTAATGCTTAGTTGAGTGCATGATGTGATTGCATAATCCCGTGCCTCTAAGAGTTGACGCCTGGTAGTAGCAGTCAAGAGCTAGTCATCTAGATAGGGAAACACCTGGAATCCTTGACGCCTCAGGTGAGCCGTGACTACTGCCATACACTTGGTGAACACCCTGGAGGCTGAGGTGAGACCAAAGGGCAGAGTTCTGAACTGGTAATGACTGGCCCCTACCCGGAAGCGAAGAAATCTCCAGGAGCATCTGTCCATCTTGATATGGTAGTACGCGTCCTGAAGATCTAACGAGCACATCCAATTGTCCTGACCCAGAAAAGGGAAAACGGACTGCAGTGTCACCATCCGGAACTTTTTTTTTTGTACAGATTTGTTCAATTTGCTGAGATCAAGTATTGGTCTCCAGTCCCCTGTCTTTTTTGGTACTGAAAGAATCTTGAGTAAGTTCCGGATCCTAGTTGGTCTGCGGGAACTTCTTGAATGGCTCTTTTTTTCTAGCAGTCTTGAAACGTCTGTGACTGCTTGATCCCATAGAATGGGTGGGACATCTGGGATGGGCTTTTTTGATTCTATGGGGGACTGATGGAAGGGAATTTTGTAACCTCCGGATATGATGGATAGTACCCATCTGTCTCTTGTTATATTTTGTCAGGCTTTTGCGTACAGCAAAAGTCTTCCCCTGACTGCCTCCAGAGGTGAGCAGCCGGGCAACCCTTCAGGGATGCTGGAAGGGCTTGGCAGAGAAGGTTTCTCTGTCACCCTGGTTTTGCAGTCCCCCTCTGCCATGAGGGCGGTATCTGTCATTGTTGTTTCCCCCTCTACCCCTGGGGGAAAAATCACCACGTGTGTCAGGCAAGGGTACCTGGGATTTTCGGAACCACATCTTTCCGCTCTTCTGACCCTTGGGATAAAGTCTGGAAGGAGTGGAAAAACAGACTCCCACGGCAGAGAGAGTCTTGCCTTCCTACTCATACCTAGTCAACGTGTCTTTCACCTGAAGGGTATCTCTCCAAGCTCTTTCAGGAGATCCCTTTGAAGAAGTGTAAAATGGCATAGATAGTTCAGGGACCTCATTGAGAAGGTCGCTGAAGCAAACATTCGCTTTCCATATCTGTCCATCGTCTGAGAATCTTTGTTCGGAGGATGAACAGATTTCTGCAAACTCTTTCTTGGTGGCTGCTGCTACCACCATGGAATCAACGGGTACACCTTGGAGAGGAATTGTTTGTCCTGGGGGGCTGTAACAAATTTGTTTGGTCTCCTCGGAGTAGGTTCCACAGTATCTGGAGCTGACCAAGCCTTTCGAGCCACGACAGACATGAGTGGATCGAAAGGAGGAGATACCCATGAGGTGGAAGGTCGGGAACCAAATGCGTCCAGGTATACAGACTCATCCTCGGTAGGGGCTAGGGAAGTCCAGTCCCTCCTCTGTCTAAGCATTTCAAGGATGTCCGAAAAGGAAACATCTTCAGAGGAGGACCTTGGGGACCCTTCCGATTCATCCATGTCTGTATCTGAAGTGACAGACTCAGGGGAGTCTATGTGCTTCCTCTTGCACTTCTTCCGAGGAGGCTCTTCCAAGTGATCAGGGGAGGCTTTGGAAGAAGAATGATCACCCAATAGAGTGCCCTGGGGCACAGGTTCCCTACAATTGGGGTGTGGAGGAGGAGTAGATGTTGGAACAGACACCACGGGGGGGGGGGGGAGCTGATGGAGCTGGCGGTAGAACTGTTTCAGGGGACAGCACACTCCGCATGACCTCGAAGGTGTCCCGACCTCTAGGCAGAGAAAGCTCCGGCTCCGAAGAAACAGGAGTCTTTCTCCGCAACGAGGGTGACCGCTCCGAGTGTTGGAGCCGAGCTCACCTGCGCCGAAGCTCCGAGGGGGAGAACGGGGTCAGACAAGGGTCTGATGCCACTCCCCCCCTCCCCCCAGAGCCGACGAGAGAGCCTCGGTGCCCAGATCCCTTGATATAAGGTATAATCGAGGTAATCGGAGCCGATGTCAGAACCGAAGGAGAGATGATGATCGGCGCTGACGGTTCTGCGGATCCATAGTCTCCGGCTCTGAGCTAAATGTAGTCTGAGGAGGAACAGAAATAGAAGCGGCTGGAGCCGATACCTGTTGAGGTGGGCTGGACAGATTTTTTGCCAATGCCTGTGACTTAAGCAACCTACTTACTACTCTCTCCACATCATGATCTGATAATCTAGAGCATCGAGAGGAGTGGGAAGAATGATGGCTACATTCACTCTGTAACAAAGGTGACTGAGGTGCCGAGTGGATGGACTCCAAGGACGGAGACCTCAGTCTCTTATGGCTCAGAGATGGCTCCGAAATAGCAGATGGAGCCGACGGAGGAGTTGTCTTGTCAGTGCCAGCCGGCACCGACATACTTGGTTGGTCAAGTAAAGGAGTCTGCTCCGAAGGTGGAGCTGACGGCTTGACAGACTTAGGGGATTTTGCTGGCTGAGTACTTTTAGCCGGATAATCCTGAGGCTTCAATAATCCCCGAAGGATTAATTTGTTTTTGCGCTTCAGGACCCTTGGACTAAAAGTGCGACACATAGAACAGGAGTCCTGCAGGTGAACAGCGCCCAAACAATATACACAACTAGTGTGCCCATCTGTCAGAGACATTTTCTGACAGCACGTGTCCCACTTTTTGAAGCCAGATACCTTGGTATCTTTAGACATTTTAGTAACAACCACCACAACAACAATAATAAAACGCTGTACTACAAAAAACAAGAAACAAATAGACTCTTTTTTTTTTTTTTTTTTACAGTTAAGGAACAGAAAGGAAAGCCTCTAACTTAAACGGCTATCCTAAGGGGAGGGGGGAGAAGGAGAACTCTCTAATTTAAACGAGTTCAAGGGAAATAGAAGGCCTGCGAGTTATGGAGCTACAGCCAACAAAGCTACAATACACAAGAAAGCGATAAGGGACAAAGGAATATATCTAGACAAAAACTGACAAAAACTTGACAAAATTTCAAGAATAAACAATATATTAATAGAAAAAACTATACTAAGCATGAGCCAGTAACGAAGCAACCTTGCAGCTGAAGCAGCAAACGAGATCTGGGTAGCTGACGCTGGGCATGCTGGGATAAGGGGTAGCCTTGAGCCAGTAAACAGCTCTCGAGCTATAGAAGATGGCCGAGTCGGAGCCAAGGATCAGCTCCGAACACAAACAGCAAGAACGAAGGCGAGATGGACAACTTAACATCTGTTATTTCATGTAAAACTGTATCTCAATATATGTTATTATTGCAATGTATATAATTATTTCATGTATAGCTGCATCTTAATATTTATTCAATGTATGTATTTTTTTCATTTATAGCTACATTTCAATGCATGTTTACTCTGTTCTGATCTTGTTGTATTATGCCTAAGTTAATTGTTAACTGGAGCTTTTCTTCCCATGCCTCAGCTGAAAATGGACATGTATCCAGTCGGACTATCTCGGTTAACAAATGTAAAATAAATAATAAATAAATTTAGCTTTTTGTACAGTGAGGCAATGATCCTCTCTATTATTAGCAAAGGATATGAATTTCAAAATCTCTTTTGCAGTGGTTTATAGTAATTTAATGCTAGTTAATAGAGCCATTGTAACAGGGAGTGCATATTCTATTCTAAAAATCAAAACATTAATGGACATTGCACAATTCAGCCTCTAATGTAAAAAGATGGCATATACTAAAGGCTGCATTACAGAGACATAACATTTGTGGTAATGTTAGGAAAAGGTGTTGTCAAGTAAAATACTTGAGTATCTTTGTCCACTGTTCGGTATACTGACACTACTGGGGGGGGGGGTCTATAATTTGTGATTTATGAATTTTGGTTAGCATTCTAGTTACACCAAATAACATTACTGAGGATTTTTAAGATTAATTGTTAATTTACTGTCAACACACCAGCTCTAAATTGAGACTACCACTGTAGAATATCAAACAAGTTCTGTGATAAGACTGAGTTTAATAATTATGTTACCTGCATACTTAGTCAAGTTTATACTTGGTAAATCTTAGAGCAAGCTACTTATAAACAGAGACAAAAGACATGCAGCCAAGACCGATCCTTGTGGAATACTTTTAGTAAGGAAACTTATTTCTTACTCACAGGTTTGAGTAAAACTGTGTTGTTGCTAGAGCTCTTAAACCAAGAGGCAACTGCATCACTGAATCCATAAGCTTTTAGTCAGAGCACTAGGAGCTTCATGATCCACTGTTTCCAAAGATCTTTGCCTGTTACTTTAGATCTAGGAATGTAGTGCCACCACTCCCGTCCTCATGTTATCTCCACCCTACTTATCTTAAGGTTATCACCTTATCTCCACCCTACTTTATGCCTCTCCAATATATACCAACCTAAGGTAATGTGATCTAAACAAGCTAGAGACCTGCTACAACAAAATCACCAAATCGACACAAGGGCATCCTACCGTAGTTCACCACTCTCTCTCACTTGCTGAACTGGGCTGGCTTGAACTCCCTCACCTCCTTTAGTGGTATCAACTCTCACTCGCCCACAAACTAGTAAACCATCCACTAAATGTCCCATCCCTCCAGAATCTACTCCAACCCTATCGCACCACCAGACCACTAAGATCCAGCAACAAAAATCACTTGCAGATCACTAAAGCCAATAACTCTGCTGGTGAAGCACTATTCTCTTGCGCCATAGCCAAATTATGGAACTCACTCCCACCCACAATTACCTCCGTACCATCATGCATCTACTTCAAAACTTTACTAAAAGCGCACCTAAAAACATGCTGGCTATGCCCTTGCAACTCCCACTCTAATATCATCCACCCCATCCAACCACTACCTTTCTTTCCACTCCACTAACTACCTTGATTATAGCAAGCTCAGATGCTCATAAGCCTAGTACTTATTGTACAGCAGGAACTTCTCATTGTAACATTTGTTAATGTCTGTTATGTACTTCACAGATAAAGATTCTAGTCGTCTACTGATGTACTATGTTCTTCATCTGTAAATATGTTGTAAGTAATTGCTATGTTAAATTGTTAATCACTATGTAATCCAATGCAAAGTACAGTTTTGTACCTACCATAAATGTAGATGTTCGAGGATCCACATTGCTGCAGTCCTAACTATTGGGTAGTCCGCTGTCCAGTCGGCCCGAATACCAAAGTATATGGCTGACGTCGGTCACGGCGCATTAGACTGACGTCAGTACGTCAGGGTACTAATGCGCATGACCGACGTCATATCCTCAGTCTTTTCTTGCCCCAGATGTCAGAAGACCCTAAAAAGACAAGGCCAAAACCAAAACACACCAAACATACCTGCACCAAAAATATATACAATATATACAAAGGTACCAGAATATAATCTCACCTACACAACCACCCCTAAACACAGAAGGGAAGGAGGGAGGGTAAATTGGACTGCAGCAATGTGGATCCTCGAACATCTACATTTATGGTAGGTACAAAACTGTACTATGTTCTTCATTCCACATTGCTGCAGTCCTAACTATTGGGTAGAATCCCAAAGCAGAGGTAAGGGAGGCTGGCAAATCATAAGGAAGCAGGAGCTGATAACATGCCTTGCAAAATAGCTGTGGCAAAACCAGCCCTAGACTTAGAGTAGAGAGGAAGGTGGTAATGCTTAGAGAAAGTATGCACTGAACTCCAAGTAGCTGCCTCCAAAATATCCTTAGTTGCCACCCCTTAGAAATGCTGTTGAAGTGGCAGTAGCCCTAGTGGAATGAGGCCTAATCCCAGCTGGAATCTCCTTTCCATGATGGGAATAACAAAATGCAATGCAGAACCCAATCCACCTAGAAATAGTTTGTTTTGACACAGGCTTGCCCTGAACTCAAAGCAAAAGAAACAAACAACTGCTGAGACTGCCTAAAATCCTTAGTCCGGCTTAAATAATAACGCAATTGCCTGTGTACATCTAAAGTGTGCAAAATCTTTTCCCCTTTATTTTGGGGATCTGCATAGAAAGTAGGCAAATGAATAGTTTGGTTTAAAGCCACACTAGAAACCACCTTAGGCATAAAGGAAGGATTAGTACGTAATGATACCCTATCCTTATGAAAAATCAAAAAAGGCTCAACCGCCATAAGGGCCTGTAACTCAGAAACCCTTCTTGCAGAAGTAATGGCCAACAAAAAAGCAGTCTTCCATGACAAGTATTTCAGTTCAGCAGTAGCATGAGGCTCAAAAGGTTGTAGAGTAAGTTTCTCCAACACAAAATTGAGATCCCAAGCAGGAGTAGGAGCTCTACGTGGGGGTCTTATATTCTTTGCCCCTCTAAGAAATTGCTTGAACAAAGGATGTGAAAACAATGGTGGGTCACAATCATAGTGAGCTGAAATCGCTGCAGCATGAATCTTAATGGAAGAGAAAGACAAACCTTTGTCCAATAACTCAGTAAGATATTGAAGAGCCACACTCAAATTAGGCTCAAATCTCCAAATTCTTTGCTGCAGTCCAAAATAAAAATCTCTTCCATTTTTCTGCGTACACTTTCCTTGTACTAGGTCTTCTGGCTTCCATAATCACATTTAAAACTTGTTGAGGAAGTTGAGACCTGCTGTCTTTCAAAACAGAATATGCCAGGCTGTTAGATGAAGAGAGTGAAGCTTGACATTGAGCAGACGACCGTCCTTCTGAGACAACAGATGTGGAATCAAGGGTAAAGGCCATGGAGGCTTCCTTACCAGACTCCTCAGTAATGGGTACCAGTGCTGCCGAGGCCAATCTGGAGCTATTAAAATCATCCTTGGCTTGTCTTGTCTGACCTTTAGAAGCACCTTTGGGAGAAGAGGAAGAGGTGGAAAAGCATACACATGAAGATTTTTCCAACTGAAAGAAAGAGCATCCACTTTCCAAGCTGTGTGATGAAATCCCTTCGTGCAAAACTGTGGCAGCTGGTGGTTTAGTGGAGAAGCGAACAGATCTATGTCTGGAGTTCCCCATGACACTGTCAATTTTTGAAATACATGAAGATCCAGTTTCCACTCGTGGGGATCCATGATTTGCCTGCTTAACACATCTGCTAAGGAGTTCTGTGCTCCGGCAGAAACCTTGCCTGAAGAGTTAGTTGCAAGCTGAGCGCAGTCTCCCATAAAATCATTGCTTGCCTGCACAATGGGTAAGAATGTGTTCCCCTTGTTTGTTGATGTACCACATGACAGTTGTGTTGTCTGTTAGAATCAACACCTGCCCTGGAAGAAGTAACTCCTTGAAAGCCATTAATGCAAACTGGACTGCTAACATCTCTTTCATGTTGATATGTAGATGCTGTAGTCTGGCAGGCCACTTGTCTTGTATCCATTTTCCATCTAGATGAGCTCCCCAAGCAATGTCTGAGGCATCCGTCGTTAGAATCTGACTCGCCTCTGGCCGGGTCACAGAGAGTCCCTTGTTTAGGTGACATTCCTGAGCCCACCACAAAAATTCCTTTTGAATGCAAGGTATTATTTGAATGACAGTGTCCAAATCCTGGCAGTGCTGTGTCCATAGATTTTTTAGATACCATTGTAGCTTCCTCATATGCAGTTTGGCATTGGGAAGCACCAGAATACAAGATGCCATGAACCCTAAGGCTTGAAGGACTGTCCTTGCAGTCAGCCCGGACTGAAGAGATAGTTGATGGAAGTAACTGGATAGATTCTTTTGTTTGTCCGGGGTTAAAAGGCCATCTGGGCTGCTGTATTCAGTCTCACACCCAGAAAGCACATGTCTTGAGAGGGTACTAGACTGGACTTTATTTCGTTCACAGAATACCCTAGGCATCTTAGCACTGCTATAACATATTCCAAATGCTGTAGAAGGTCTTCCTTTTCTTGAGCCAGAATCAGGCAGTCGCCCAAGTAAGGATAGATTTGAATTCCTTTTAGCCTGAAGTAAGCTATCACTGGAGCCAGAACCTTTGTGAATACTCTGGGCAGTGGATAAGCCAAAGGGCAATGCAGAGAACTGATAATGAGAATTTCCAGCTCGAAAACGCAGATACTTCCTGCAACTTAGCCTTATAGGCACATGAAGGTAAGCTTCCTTGAGATCTAAAGTTACCATCCAGTGATCTTTGCCCAGCAGAGGTAAAAGCTGTTGTAACGTCAACATTTTGAACTTGGGAATGTCCAGATAAGTGTTGAGGATAGATAAATCCAGAATTGGTCTCCACGTGTTCCCCTTCTTTGGTACTAGGAACAGGCGAGAATAAAATCCTAGGCCCCTTTCTGGCACAGGAACTGACTGAATGGCTCCTATTTGGAGCAACAGAGAAATTTGCTTGTGAGCCTCTGTTCTTTGTAGGGGAGGAATGTCTGGCATGCCTTTGAAAGGAGGCAAGGTATGGAAATAAAACCTGTAACCGTGGTGAATGATATCCAGAACCCATCTGTCTTGGGTAATTAAATCCCAATTTTCTTTGAAAAGAGACAGCCTTCCTCCCAGAGGTGCTGCCAGGCGAGAATGTACTGGCAGCTGAAAAGGCAGGTCATTGGGTCTGCTTACGAAAGGACTGACCCCTGCCCTCACCAGAAGTCTGAGCAGGTGAACCCCCTGTCCTAGGCCTAAAAGAACCTTGAGCTCTGCCCCTATCACGCCTAGACCTACCCCTAGACTGGGAATCATAAGCAGGATAAGTCCACCCCTTAGTAGGCCAATTTCTACTAAACTTGGAGGCTGCACCTGCAAAAATCTTTAACAGTTTGCATAGACTTAGCCTTGTCCTCCATTTTCTTTAAAACTGCTTCAACAGGCTAACCAAACAACACATCAGACTGTAAAGGAGCATCCAAAATCCTTGTCTTAACATGCTCAGCTAAGTTCTGATCTCTCAACCAGGCGTGCCTACGAAGAACAGAACCAGTGGCAGCCACCCTCGAGGAGGCCTGCACAGCATCAAAACCACACTGCAAGGAATGTTTACCCACCTGTTCAGACACATGAACTAAATCCTGCAACTCTTTACACACAATACCTTCTGCCAGAGCATCCACCTTAGATTTCAATTGTGAAAGGAGGTAATTCTGATATTTTAACATGTGAAACTGACAATTCAATGCCCTCATGGCTAAAGTGGAAGAAGTATACACTTTCTTTCCCCATCTATCCAAAGCCCTTGACTCTTTATCAGGAGGAACAGGATTTTTAACCACAGAAGCCTTCACACCTTTAGGCCCCTGAGAGACAGTTTCCGGGTCTGCCCTAGGACTCTTGAAAAGATACATATGAGCTTCAGGCACCCTATAGTACCTATCCGGTTTAACTGGTGCAGGAGGCAAAGAATCAGGATTCAGGGAAGCCTCTGCTAAAACGTCTTCCACCACATTCAGAACCCCAGGTATAGCTAAAGGCCTATGCTGGGGTAAAAACAAGAATTCCCTAAGCCTCTTCCTGGAATCAGAGAAATCTTGACCTTCCCATTTAAAATGCTCCCTCATGGAATGCAGAGTCTCTGAAAATGAAAAATCCTCAGGAGGAGAAGCTGAAGGAGTAGAATCATCCACATCAGAATCAGAATAAGGAGGATACTCCTGCAAGTCTTCAGCCGAAGACTCAGAAGCCTCGAACAGTGCTCAAAACTCTCAAACTCAGGTTCCACCCTAGGCCTCTTATCAGGAGGGGCATAGAACCTCTAATCATAGTAATCAAATCCTCTGCCATTTTAAGCATATGTTTCTTAGGCAAAGACCCTGAAGCACTAGGAGAAACCCCACTGAAGCTACACTAGGCCTGCCTCTCAAAGAAGCCTTGGAAACAGAGGGGAGGCTCTAACCACCTTAGGAAGAGAGGGAAGAACAGCCACCTGAGAAGCCCCTCAGCCTGGCCTACTTCCTGAGAGGATACATCCTGTAACAATAAAGTCTCTCCTGAGACTCCAAAGAAACACCTGGCAGAACCTCCGGCTCCACTGAGCCTTCTAAAGAACCGGCCAGGGACTGTCGGTTCTTCCACTCTAGGCTTTGCTGCTTTATCCTTGCGCTTTTGCGAAGCGGGCCGGAACATCCGACGGCATTTTATAATTACAACGCTTCCCAAACACTAACCTGGCACAGTCTAACCTTCTCTTAATAGTGCGTTTGTTAAATCTTGTACAAGAGCGGCATCCAACAACGTCGTGCTCAGGCCCTAAACAAGGTATACACAAAGTATGGTAATCCCTATGAGGTATCTGTTTCCCACAAGAAATACAGTTATTCACTTTTTCTGACATCCGGTTAAATACTGAGGCAAGAAAAAACCAAAATATTCCCCAACGGGGTACTTAGCCAACTTTGATTCGGTCTGAAACTCTGACTTCAGAAACTTTCAGAACGCCAACCTGCACTCGCAAAATTGCTTCTGCATCGGACCATGCGGCAAAAAAGACTGAGGATATGACGTCGGTCATGCGCATTAGTACCCTGACGTACTGACGTCAGTCTAATGCGCCGTGACCGACGTCAGCCATATACTTTGGTATTCGGGCCGACTGGACAGCGGACTACCCAATAGTTAGGACTGCAGCAATGTGGAATGAAGAACATCTACTGTCTGTTTATTTTACTGTGGAGCTTTTCTCCCCGGGCCTCCACTGAAAATGGACCTACGTCCAGTCGGACACTCCCGGTCAACATATTTAAATAAATAAATAAATAAATGTTGTCATACATTTACTATGCTACAGTTAGCTATAACGTGTGCGTTGTATCTAAAAATTGCATTTACTTAGTCTCCCTCTCTATACAAATACACACATACATGTACATTACACACAAATAGCTGCATTAAATATGAGATCATTTTTTTCTACTCTGCATTACATAGAGGTATAAACTCTGTTAAATATATACAAGCTGCGGTACATCTTGGAAATATTTTACCTTTGTTAATTATGCAATCAGTAAATCTTAACTGTGACCACTTAACTGTCATTATACTCAAAATACTGACCAAGAATGCAATGTAATGCATGGAGTGCCACAATTACACTGAAATCTGGAAAAAGGCTTCTTAAGCAGTGATCAAATCAGAAGTGTGTTAAGAAGCCAGTTAACACTTCATTTGGACTTTTTTAGGTCTATATTATGTGTTTACTGGTTTCCTGCTGCTCCTCTTTGGTAGCTGCTTTTTGTGTGGTAGCAGGATACGTGCAATAGCTTTCCAATCTGTAACAATTAGCATACTACACTACTTTTCTCAAAGATTTGTAGTAAATGGAAGCAGTTAAAGCACCATGTACTACAAAGAATTATGATCAAGTCTCTCCAGTCAAAACCCAGGATGTTGCGCGTTCTTGCCATAGACATCAAAATGCATCAGTTAAGCTTCATTCTCATAGTGAATTTCTTGACATTCATGTGCCAAACCAATAGCATCCTGATTACAATTACAGATCCAATCATAATCTTCTATAAATGTCTGAACATGTAAGTTTGACTGTTCTGTGTTTTTACTCTAGCTGACCAGCCTGATTACCCATCTAACAAATAAACAGACTGTATACATTGCATATTTACTAACATGATTGGGATGACAAATCTTTCTGTGCTTGTATTTCCGACTGCCTTTGAGCTTCCTGTAAATGCATGTGTGTAAGATTACATCCTCTACAACTTGACTGAGGAATCAAGAAATGAAAATCAGTATCCACATATTCCAGATACAATGTTATAGAAGGATGAAGACTATTCAATCGCTGCTGAAATTCGTTCAGTACTTCTATAGCATCAGTCCAATTTACAGTTCATCATCAGAAATGAAATCTGGCAATGTCTTCTAAGTATAGTGCCTGAGGAACTTTGACTGCATAACTATTATGAACAGTAAAAACATTTAGCTATATATAATTAATCAACATTTGTGTAGCATACCAAAGTAAAACAATGCAGGTAAACAAAACATCTAAGTATTTAAGACTGAACACCTCTAATGTAACTCATCACCCTGACATTCCAAGAGAAAATGATAAAATCAGAAGGTGAGCAGCAACCCTGTAAAGATGATAGTAAGAAGGCAACGTGACACGAAAAAAAAAAGGAAACAGGCTGATTGGGCACCAAGAATGACAGGGACAGATCTAAACAGACAAGTAGAATGAGGAGGAAGAGTGGAGATGTGGAAGAGAAGAGGTTTACCTTTGGCACGCATACTTCTACTAGCCTTTCAATGGAGGATCTGTCCAGGTGCCACTTGTTGCTGCAAGTTAATTCTTAATGACCCTCTGAGGGTGTCTGCAATCTGGCTAACATCCAACAGAATAAACAATGACTTGAAAACCATCTATGATGGTAAGGCTAAGACTCAGACTTGAAAGCCTAACCTAATAAACTAGGTATGACTGAGTCAATCCTACTTGTTTATGTATCACAAAACTGTGGTATTACCTACGGTTAATCACAGGATTCCAGAGTTCCACACTGACATTAATGCTTTGAGAGCTAGAACTACAGTCAGCATTTCTCTAATACTGATAACACTGCTTCCTCAGACCAGTGCTCCACTGTACCTGAAATTAAAGGTATGAGCCCCGCAATCTTTGCCTGATGCATCTGCAATTAGGTCCTGGTTGTGTGGAGGATAATGGAAAGCCATGCCCATGTTTACCTTGAACTGTAATGCCCACTAAATGACTACCCTCAGAAACTGCTGCAAAGCCTCTTGGCTTAGTATCCAGAGTGTACTGCTCAGGGGGAGGTCCGACCAGGGACTAAGAAATCTGGTGGGGGATTAGTTTTCTGAAGATGGTGAAGGATGTCATCAGAATTAGTGACAGAAACACGGCAATCAGACTCTTGTGTAAAATTAGGGTAGTGTTCATATCTCAGCCTTCTCCCACATCAGGGTTGTGATAGCGAGAAACAGAGTTAATTCAGGCAGCAGTTACGGGACCTAATAGATAAAGCAGGACAACATGAGTTGGTGTTGACAATGGGGATATGAATGCTCATATCGGGATAGACAGAACAGGATAGGAGGACTCTCTGAGTTTTTGTGGTTGAGGCAACAAGAACAAAAGAGAAGAGACCATTCTAGACTTCTGTCTGGCAAATGGCTTGATGGTGGCCAACACATGGTTCATCGAGAGAGAGATGAAAAAAAAAATCACATACAAGAGTGGCCAACATGCAACTCAGATAGACTTCTTCCTAGTAAAGAAAGGGAACTGGAGTAGAATCAGAGACTGCAAAGTCGTGTCCAGTGAAACAGTCAGACCACAGCATAAATCACTGGTGGCCTCAATGCACTGCAAGCAATGCTCAGGAGGAAGCTCTAAGTTCAACAGAGACTAGGCTGAAGAACTGGAAGCTGACTGGAGCAAAAGCACAAGAGTTCAGGGAAATATTCAGGACTCTAGCAGCTTAGAAGGAAGAGGAAATGGCAACATCTCAAAACAGTATGTACAAAGACTATAGAACAGATGTGAATCCGAGCCAGACATGAAAATAAGGTACTTAAGGAAAGCTAGCAAAAGAATGCAGAAGTCCAGGAAGGTATCAAAAGAATAAAGAATTGCAGAACAAAAGTGGGAGAATGAAAAGACAGACTAGGCTAAGAAGGAATACTGAATGTCTAACAAAAAAGGCAATTGCAAGAGCAAAGAACAAAGCACTAGAGGCGCACTACCAGCTTCTGGAAAGTGTCTCAACAGGCAGCAAAAAGAAACTGTCAGGCTGCAAGGCAAAGGCAGAAAGATAAGGATAATCATCAGAACCATCAAAGACAGATGGAAGGTGTACTTCTGCAGCTTTTGAATGAAGAAAATCCTATACAATCCACACTGTCACAGACACAGTCTAATACAAAAGAGGGAGAAAAGTTCACTCTAGAAGTAGTAATAAGAGTACTCAGGAAAATATCAGGTAAAGCAGCAGGATCACAAGAGGTCACAGCAAATATGATCATTAACACTGGGTAAGTTAGGGAAGAAATGGCTTCAAAGGGTACCCATAACAGTATGGGGAGAAAGGTGCATCTCTAATGACTGGAGAATAATCCTTTTTGTGTCGGTGTACATGAACAAAGGGGAAATGCACAACTGTCAGAAGTACAGAGGTATCAGTCACCTGTCACACTGCATGAAAGTACTGGAGAAGGTGACTGACAAATACACAGCGGAGTCAAACACAAGATAGGAGATGAGCATTTCAGATTCAGATCAGGATGCAGCACATCTGACTTGATGTTTGCAGTGAGGCAAATAGTGGAAAAGGAACTACAGATGAGCAAAGAGACTAGCTTGGCACTCCTACACTTGGACAAAACATATGACAAGGTCCCAGGAAAGTTGATTTGGGCAGTCCTGGAATGATTCAATGTCCTGAAAATACTAGTAGAATTAGTGCATGCTATGTACAAGGACCCAATGACACAAATACAAAAAGTATTCGGACTCTCACTGGGGATCCCAGTGGGAGCTGGTGTGCACCGAGGTTCAGTTCTGAGCCCACTGCTCTTCATACTAGTGATGGACTACATTAGTAACCATGTTTGAGGGGACAGATCAACAAAGCTGCTATATGCAAACAATTTGGCATTACAAGCAGACTCTGAACAGAAACTTCAGCAAACAATATAACAATAGAACGAAAATTAAAGGTGCATAGGATGAAAAGTACAGTTTTGTACCTACCATAAATGTAGATGTTCGAAGATCCACATTGCTGCAGTCCTTACACTTGGGTAGTCCGCTGTCCTCGGTCGGCCCGAATATCAAAGTATTAGGCTGACGTCGGTCACGGCGCTTAAGACTGACATCAGGACGTCAGGGTACAAATGCGCATGACCGACGTCATATCCTCAGTCTTTTCTTGCCCCAGATGTCAGAAGACCCTAAAAAGAAAGGTCAAAACCAAAAGAGAGCAAAAAAACAACCAACCACCCTTGCACTAATCATATGTACAATATATACAATACTCACAATATGTACAACCCAAACCACACAACCGCCTCTAACTACAGAGGGGAAGGAGGGAGGGTAAATTGGACTGCAGCAATGTGGATCTTCGAACATCTACATTTATGGTAGGTACAAAACTGTACTATGTTCTTCATCTCACATTGCTGCAGTCCTTACACTTGGGTAGAATCCCAAAGCAGAGATAAGGGAGGATGGCAAAACTATAAAGCAGTAGGAGCTGCCAAAATGCCCTGTAAAATTGCAGTGGCAAAACCAGCCCTCGATTTAGAGTAAAGTGGAAGGTGATAATGCTTAGAGAAAGTATGCACTGAACTCCAAGTAGCTGCCTCCAAAATATCTTTAGTTGCCACCCCCCTTAAAAAAGCTGTAGAAGTGGCAGTAGCCCTAGTGGAATGAGGCCTAATCCCAGCTGGAACCTCCTTGCCATGATGGGAATAACAGAAAGCAATACAAAACCCAATCCACTTAGAAATAGTTTGTTTTGACACAGGCTTGCCCTGAGACCCCAAAGCAAAAGAAACAAATAACTGCTGAGACTGCCTGAACCCTTTAGTTCTGCTCAAATAATATCGCAACTGCCTGTGTATATCCAAAGTGTGCAAAATCTTCTCCCCTTTATTTTGGGGGTTTACATAAAAAGTAGGCAAATTAATAGTTTGGTTTAAAGCCACACTAGAAACCACTTTAGGCATAAAGGAAGGATTAGTACGCAAAGATACCCTATCCTTATGGAAAATTAAGAAAGGCTCAACTGCCATAAGGGCCTGTAATTCAGAAACCCTTCTCGCAGAGGTAATGGCCAACAAAAAAGCAGTCTTCCATGATAAATATTTCAACTCAGCAGTAGCTGCAGGCTCAAAAGGTTGTAGAGTGAGTTTCTCCAACACAAAATTGAGATCCCAAGCAGGAGTAGGAGCTCTCCGTGGGGGTCTTATATTCTTTGCCCCTCTAAGGAATTGCTTAAACAAAGGATGAGAAAACAATGGTGGGTCACAGTCATAGTGAGCAGAAATTGCTGCAGCATGAATCTTAATAGAAGAGAAGGACAAACCTTTGTCCAGTAACTCAGTAAGATATTGAAGAGCCACACTTAAATTAGGCTTAGAAACATCAAATTCCTTTGCTGTACTCCAAAATAAAAATCTCTTCCATTTATCTGCGTACACTTTCCTTGTACTAGGCCTTCTGGCCTCCAAAATAACATTCAAAACTTGCTGTGGCAGCTGAGACCCTCCAGGGTTTAAAACAGAATATGCCAGGCTGTCAGGTGAAGAGATTGAAGTTTGACATTGAGTAAATGACTGTTCTCCTGAGACAGCAGGTGTGGGATCGAAGGCAAAGGCCATGGAGGCTCCGCACCAGACTTCTCAGTAATGGGTACCAGTGCTGTCGAGGCCAATCTGGAGCTATTAAAATCATCTTTGGCTTGTCCTGTCTGACCTTCAGGAGTACCTTTGGGAGGAGAGGCAGAGGTGGAAAGGCATACACATGAAGATTGTTCCAATTGAATGAAAGAGCATCCACTTTCCAAGCTGTGGGATGAAACCTTTTGTGCAAAACTTTGGCAGCTGGTAGTTTAGTGGAGAAGCGAACAGATCCATGTCTGGAGTTCCCCATAACACTGTCAATTTCTGAAATACATGAGGATCCAATTTCCACTCGTGGGGATCCATAATTTGCCTGCTCAACACATCTGCTAAGGAGTTCTGTGCTCCGGCAGAAACCTTGCCTGAAGATTTAGCTGTAAACTGAGAGCAGTCTCCCACAAAATCATTGCTTGTCTGCATAGAGGATAAGAATGTGTTCCCCCTTGCTTGTTGATGTACCACATGACAGTTGTGTTGTCTGTTAGAATCAACACCTGCCCTGGAAGAAGTAAATCCTTGAAAGCTATTAATGCAAATTGGACTGCTAACATCTCCTTCAAGTTGATATGTAGATGCTGAAGTCTGGCAGGCCACGTGTCTTGTACCCACTTTCCATTTAGATGAGCTCCCAAGCTTTGTCTGAGGCATCTGTCGTTAGAATCTGACTCGCCTCTGGCCGGGTCACAGAGAGTCCCTTGTTTAGGTGACATTCCTGAGCCCACCACAAAAATTCCTTTTGAATGCAAGGTATTATTTGAATGACAGTGTCCATATCTTGGCAGTGCTGTGTCCATACATTTTGAGATACCATTGCAGCTTCCTCATATGCAGTTTGGCATTGGGAAGCACCAGAATACAAGATGCCATGAACCCCAAGGCTTGAAGGACTGTCCTTGCAGTCAGCCTGGACTGATGAGACAATTGATGGAAGTAAAGAGAAAGATTCTTTTGTTTGTCCGGGGTCAAAAGGCCATCTGGGATGCTGTATTCAGTCTCACACCCAGAAAGCACATGTCCTGAGAGGGTACTAGACTGGACTTTATTTCGCTCACAGAATACCCCAGGCATCTTAGCACTGCTATCACATATTGCAAATGATGAAGAAGTTCGTCCTTTCCTTGGGCCAGAATCAGGCAATCGTCCAAATAAGGATAGATCTGTATTCCTCTTAGCCTGAAGAAAGCTATCACTGGAGCCAGAACCTTCGTGAACACTCTGGGCGCAGTAGATAAGCCAAAGGGCAATGCAGAGAACTGATAATGAGAAGTCCCAGCTCGAAAACGCAGATACTTCCTGCAACTTAGCCTGATAGGAACATGAAGGTAAGCCTCCTTGAGATCCAGAGTCATCATCCAGTGATCTTTGCCCAGCAGAGGTAAAAGCTGTTGTAACGTCAACATTTTGAACTTGGGAATGTCCAGATAAGTGTTGAGGATAGATAAATCCAAAATTGGTCTCCACGTGTTCCCCTTCTTTGGTACTACAAACAGGCGAGAATAAAATCCTAGGCCCACTTCTGGCAGAGGGACCGGTTGTATGGCCCCTAATTGGAGCAGCAGAGAAATTTGCTTGTGAGCCTCTAGTCTTTGCTGAGGAGGAACGTCCGGCATGCCTTTGAAAGGAGGCAAGGCATGGAAATAAAACCTGTAACCTTGGTGTATGATATCCAATACCCATCTGTCTTGGGTAATCAAATTCCAATTTTCCCTGAAGAGTGCCAACCTTCCTCCCAAAGGTGCTGCCAGGCAAGAAGGATCTGGCAGCTGAAAAGGTAGGTCATTGGGCCTGTTTACGAAAGGACTGGCCCCTGCCCTCACCTGAAGATTGTGCAGGAGAACTCCCTGTTCTAGGCCTGAAGGAGCTCTGAGCTCTGCCCCTACCACGTCTAGATCTACCCCTAGACTGTGAATCATAAGAAGGGTATGTCCACCCCTTAGCAGGCCAATTCCTACTAAACTTCGGAGGCTGGACTTGCAAAAAATCTTTAACAGTCTGCATAGACTTAGCCTTGTCTTCCATTTTCTTCAAGACTGACTCAACAGGTGAACCAAACAACACATCAGACTGTAAAGGAGCATCCAAAATCCTTGTCTTAACATGTTCAGATAAATTCTGATCCCTCAACCAGGCGTGCCTGCGAAGAACAGACCCAGTGGCAGCCACCCTAGATGAGGCCTGTACAGCATCAAAACCACATTGTAAAGAATGCTTACCCACCTGTTCAGAGACATGTACTAAATCTTGTAACTCCTTACACTCAATGCCTTCCGCCAGAGCATCTACCTTAGACTTCAGTAGAGAAAGTAGATAATTCTGATATTTCAACATGTGAAACTGGCAATTCAAAGCCCTCATAGCTAAGGTGGAAGAAGTATAGACTTTCTTTCCCCATCTATCCAAAGCTCTGGCCTCTTTATCTGGAGGAACCGGATTTTTTACAACAGAGGCCTTGACACCCTTAGGTCCCTGACTAACAGTTTCTGGGTCCGCCCTAGGACTCTTATAAAGATATTTATGAGCCTCAGGTACCCTATAATACCTATCCGGTTTAACAGGAGCAGGAGGCAAAGAATCAGGATTAAGTGAAGCCTCCGCAAACACATCTTCCACAACATCCAGAACAGGAGGTATAGCCAAAGGCCTATGCTGGGGTAAAAGCAAAAACTCCCTAAGCCTTTTCCTGGAATCAGAGAAGTCTTGACCTTCCCACTTAAAATGTTCCCTCATGGAATGAAGAGTCTCTGAAAAAGAAAAATCCTCTGGAGGAGAAGCAGAAGGGGTAGAATCATCTGCATCAGAATCAGAATAAGGAGAGTACTCCTGCAAGTCTTCAGTCAAGACTCTGAAACATCTGAAGGCTGCTCAAAACTCCCCAACTTTGGTTCCACCCTAGGCCTCTTATCTGGAGGGGGCAAAGAACCTCTAATCAAAGTAATTAAATCTTCCGCCATTTTAAGCATGTGCTTCTTGGGCACAGATCCTGAAGAACTAGGAGTGACACCAACAGAAGCTAAACCTGGCCTGCCTCTGGGAGAAGCCTTAGAAACAGAAGGAGAGGGCCTAACCACCTTAGGAAGGGAGGGGAGTACAGTAACCTGAGAAGCCCCGTCAGCCTGACCTGCCTCCTGGGAGGCCACATCCTGCAATAACAAAGTCTCCCCCTGGGACTCCAGAGAAGCCTCCGGCGGAACCACCGGTTCCACTGACGCCTCTAAAGAACCGGCGTCCGGTACGGAAGACTCTTCCTGCCTGGGTTTAGCTGCCTTGTCTTTGCGCTTCTTCGAAGAAGCGGGCGTCGGAGCGTCCGACGGCATCTTACAATTGCACCGCTTCCCAAAGACCAACCTGGCACAATCTAACCTTCGCTTAATAGTGCGCTTATTGAACCTAGCACAAAAGCGACACCCAACAACGTCGTGCTCAGGCCCCAAACAAGGAATACACAAAGTATGATAATCTCTATGCGGTATCTGTTTCCCACAGGAAATACAGTTATTCACTTTTTCTGACATCCGGTAAACCACTGAGGCAAGAAAAAACTAAAATATTCCCCAACGGGGTACTTAGCCAACTTTGACTCGGTCTGAAACTCCGAATTTCAGAACGCCGAACGGCACTTGCAACGCTGCTTCTGCATCGGACCATGCGGCAAAAAAGACTGAGGATATGACGTCGGTCATGCGCATTTGTACCCTGACGTTATGATGTCAGTCTTAAGCGCCTTGACCGACGTCAGCCTAATACTTTGATATTCGGGCCGACCGAGGACAGCGGACTACCCAAGTGTAAGGACTGCAGCAATGTGAGATGAAGAACATCTTCTTTCAATTCAGATTGTTGAGGGAGAGAGGTTATTCTTTGCTTTAACTGAGGGATTAGAAATTGTTGATACTTAAGCACTTGAAATTGACAATTCAGTGCCCTCATAGCTAGTGTGGCTGAGGTGTAAACGTTTTTCCCCCACCTGTCTAGTGCTCTGGAATCCCTCTCAGAAGGTACTGGGTTTTTAGCCATAGAAGCCTTAGCCCCCTTGGGACTGTGTGAGATAGCCTCTGGGTCAGCCACAGGGCTTTTGTAAAGAAATTTGTGGGAATCAGGCACCCTATAGTATCTGTCTGGCTTAGCCAGGAGGTAGAGAATCTGGGTTGAAACTGGATTCTAAATAGACATCATCCACAATGTCCAAAACTGGTGGGATGGCAAGTGGTCTGTGTTGGGGGAGTAAAAGAAATTCTCTGAGCCTTTTCTTTGAATCAGAGTAGTCCTGACCTTCCCAGTGAAAATGTTCCCTCATAGTGTGTAAAGTTTCCCCAAAGGAGTAGTCTTCGGGAGGAGAAGCTGAGGGAATGGAGTCCTCAGCATCAGAATCTTTATAAGGAGAATAAGAGTAGTCTTGGTCCTCAGAGGAGTCTGAAGAAATGGACATCTGCTCAGAGGATGCATAATCTTCCTCTTGTCCAGGCCTTTTGTCTGGAGGGGGCTGGGAACCCCTGATTAAAGAAATCAAATCTTCAGCCAGCCATTTTGAGCATCTGTTTCTTAGGCATGGGGCCTCGAACAGGAGACTGAAGTGCAGTCCTTTTAGGTTTAGAAGGAGTCTTAGACTTAGAAAACGTTTTAATGGAGAGTCTCGTCGGTCTGAAAACGCCTTCAGAAACCGATGGCATTTCTGTTGTACAGACGTTTTTTGTAGTAAAGTCGATCGGAAGGGCCTGAAGTTAAAGGCTGCGTAGGCCTGGTACATTCCGTCAAAATTTCCGTAGCGGTCTCGGCTTCCAGATCTGCGGTAGTTAGGGGCTGCGTGGGAGCCTCACTGAGAACCGGAGACCGGATAGGCAGAGGCCTCGGAATCTGGCTTAGGCCTTGGCTGTCTGTCCTTACCCCTGCGTTTTGTGTGCACGCCGGTAGTCGGTTGCTCCGACGGCATGTTGTAATTAAATTTCCTACCGAAGTAGTGTCATGCAAAATCAAAACGTCTTTTAATAGTACGCTTATTAAACCTGGCACAAAACCGACAAGAAGTGACGTCGTGGTCTGGGCCTAGGCAAGGTATGCAATAAGAATGAAAATCCTTATGAGGTATTTGCTTCCCACAAGAAATACAATTGTTAACTTTTTCTGACATCGGTCTGAGGCAAGAAAAGTTTCCCCAATGGGGTACTTAGCTTTACAGAAGACTTCGGTCTGAAATTCTAATTCGAAAATCTCAGGAGTCAGCCAACTGGCATTTGCGAACTGCTTCTGCTTCGGGCACCGCGCGGCAAGAAAGACTGAAGACAATGGAGTCAGTTGCAATATATATACCCCTGGCGTCAGGGAAGAGGAGATGACAACCGACGCCGGACCAAGACTTTGGAATTCCGGCCGACTGCGGGACCGCCTGACGACAGGATAACCCAAGTGTGATGACTGCAGCAGGGTAACACGATGAACATCTACTGGTCTCCAGTTTTTATATCTTCTTTTTTCCCTTTTTCCACATACATTTTTAATACTCCACTACCCAATTCCTTATATTTTAATCCTTCATTTAACCTTTCATTTAATACACATTAAATAGTTTTCTGCCATCTTTCCAGATTTTTATACATTTCAAACCTAATACTATCTAGGCCAGATCATGACTGCACATTTAACTGTTTAAACCCTTTTTTCTCACCCATACAATGTGACCTCTTTTTTTAAATTATTTATTAATTTGTTCAGAGCTGTTTTTACTTCCCATTTCTTTATACTATGTCTCTCTTTTACTAAACATTTCTTCCATGTATCTTACAATTCCCATAATATGTTGATGACTTTTTCTTTATATTACCTTCTTTAGCTTTCATTTCTCTCATTATGCTACTATCCTCATTCACTACATTGCTTAAATACTGTGAAAACTTATTTCTTCGTAAAATATACCTTTGTTTATACAATTCTCCAACTGGCTCATACTTTTCCTTATGAATTTGTTTTTCCTTCTCATAATAATATATTTTCTAAATGTTTCATCATATCTACATGAATTTTAGCATATTCTTGCTTTTCTTTTTCCCAAAATAGATAACTATCTTTTTTGTTAAAAGCAATCCACCATTACAACCAATTAAAATAAATGCTTTAATAATAATATGATCATTCCATAATTGTTTAATTTCTTTCTTTCCTTTTCAGTTATTCTTTCTTACCTTTTCTTATCTTTATATACTCTTTATTATGATACACTTCCAACCATATTGTCAAATAATCTAAGAAACTTGTAACAATAGTTTCTTCATCCATTATACATTTTCTTTTTGATACCAAAAAATAATCTATTTCGGATTTTAAAGTACCTCTCCTGTAAGTCTTGTGTTTTTAATTCCATACAACTAATTTCTACATATTATTACTTCTACCATAATTTTATGTATTTTTCTCTTATTTCCACTTAAGTCAGAACTGAAATCTATTATTAATATGTCCATGTTTACATACATAATCCAATATTTACTGAAATAGATTCACCCTTTCTTTACTAATCATATATGCATATACAGCAATAATTCTACATATTTTTTCTTGCCATCTTACATCTATAATTATCAGTCTTCCAATTTCTGACTAATATAAAAAACAGAATTTTCACTACTGTTCATTCCCTATGTTCCATAATATTTCCCCATACCATATTTATCTGTAATCTTCCTTCAAGTGTCAGAATACTTTTACCTTCCAGAATAACTTATTACACCATTCTAAAATTGCTATCATTCAAATATTTTTTTATACTAATAACATTCACTGAAAGAGTTCTTAAATTATTCCTTTTCTCCTGTTTCTTAGTTTAGGAGATACCATCTTATATCAATTTCTTATAAAAAAAATGATTTCATTTCTTCTTTTCCTTTATAATAGTGGCTTTATACTTTCTTTTTCTATCTCTAACTCTTCTGCCAATGGAATTCTTTTCCCCCTCTTACTATTTTCCAGCTTATATATTTTTCATCACTGACTTTTGATTTCATTCCTAATTCATCTCCATTATTTTTTCAGTCGCTCCCTTTTTCTGAAATTTCATGCATTTCTATCTCATCTTTAGTCCTTTCTTGTTCTTTCACTTTACTCGAATTTATAACAGCTCATTCTCTCTTTTTTTCTACAATTCATCCATAAATGTCCCTTTTTTACATTTATAACAATCAAGTTCACATTTTTTGCTTCATGTTCTGTTTTACCACATAACATTTCTTTTTATCATAAAATGCCTTTTCCACAAAAAATAACATGTCCTTGGTTTCCCCAACATTCTACAACACCAACAATCAACACTTGGAATATATACAATTTTTTCCATTTCCATTTTCAGAATGACATTACAGTTCCAATTCCCCAGTCCATAAATACCCTATTACCAAACATTATTTCTTTGCATATACTTTTAAATGTTCTTTTAAAGTCTTTCCACTTCAGTTCAGAACTGTATGTGAACTTTCTTTTTAGTCTCTCGAGAAGATACTTTTATTAGATATTCATTCCAAGGATTGTTGTCTTTTTTCACATTCATACAAAACTGTCTCCATACCTTTTACAGTCTCAAAGAAAATATCACAAAATGTATTTCTGCTAGTCAAAATAAATGCTTTTATCTCTTGTGCTTTTACATCCAAAGGTAAACTTACATTGTCCCATACCTTATATCTGTTCAGTTCCTGTTCTCTTTTTTGCATCCTTACCACAACTCTTCTTTTCCTCTCTGTCTTTCCTTCTCTAGTAGTTGCTACTGTCTCTGTTTTCTTAGATTTTCTGCTGCTTCCTCCTGGCATTGCTTCTGTATCTCCATAATGTCCCCCATTAAACTCCATTCTCAGGCACACTCTGGTCGATCCTTTCTTGAAGTGTATCATCCTGCAACCTTCCTGATTCAAGGGTTATAACTATATACTCCTCTCAGACTGTCTCTTTGGTCTGATCAAACAGCTTTCTTTGAAAAGCTTCCTCAGAGTCTTCTGCTATGACATTGCTTACTTCTTCCAAGCTAGTGTTTGTCTCTGCGCCCTTCTGATAATGTTGCATTTGTCGCACCATCCTCCCAGCCACCTCTGCGCTATAAAAGGGATGTGCACACTCACTCATGTACAACAGCACAAGTGTTGATCGAGACTAGGGGATGTTCCCGGATGCCCTGGCCAAATTTCCAGAGGAATACAAATACCACTTTTAGTCTACCCAGAAAAGATGCCACTAGGTGAGACTAACCCAGTCAAAAAAGGATAAAGATAAATCAAAATCAGACTGAAGATGCCTAATTGCATACCCAAGAGCATGAGTGCCAACATTCATGGTTGTCACAGCAGCACACACTGGATGCTTCTAGGTTACACATACGGCATCCCCGATTCTTATTTGCTTTAGATGGATGAATCAAGGCTCTTTCCCCACATACTTGTCAAGAAAGTTCTAAGTTGGGAAGAATGAGGGCTACAGATAAGCCATAGTGTTTCTCCAAAGAAGGTTCACATGATGGGGGGGGGGGGAAATCACTGTCACTATCATTAGTTTTTACCTATATCATAAACTGGTAACTGAATGCATTTTTCTTGGACCCTTTCTGTCAAGAACTACCCATATAGGCAAAAGCAAAAGTAGCATACTGGGACAAATCTTGTAATCAGGTTAACCATCAAGTTTTTTGAAGTCTAAGGAAAACTGAGATTTCCCAGAAAAAGCATGCAAGCATTCAGGACTGGGGACATGAAAGCTCCACATAGACTGAACAGAGATTAGCATGAAACCTGGATCCAGGAGATGCAAGACAAGAACCTTATGTATTGACCCACACTGTCCACTAAAGTGGCATAAGGATCATTAAACTTAAAACATGAACTTGACTATAAGTGAATTCCCACTTGTTGACAGATCTGAGCAAGAGATGTGTATACAACATTTGCATGCTAAATGTTAAGACAATAGGGATCTAACACTCAGGAATGTTCCTAACAGTGAAGTAAGGAGAACACATGCATGCTGAGGCCAGTGTTGGCATTTAGGCCATATTCCATAAGGGGGAAATCCTAACCATACAGTTTCAGGTCCCATCTAACTTCACAATCTTTCTAAATTCCCTGCCCTGAACAGCAACATCTTGGCACAGTACAACCTAAAAGACCCCTTCCCAACCTGGGCCACTGGACTCTGCTTGGTACTGGGGGAGGGCGTTGTGGACCATACCTTAGAAGGGGAGACCTTGGCCTCCATTACTTTTCAACATGAAGACATGCGATTCAGCAGCTGCTCTATGTGATCAGGCCTAGTATCAGCATGCAAAGCGTACAATCCAGATGTATTACCCAGGGATCCAAGTGTATACCACCTCTTGGGTCCTTGTCATCTGCCAGAGTAGTAAAACAGGTGCCAGCAGGAGCCACTGACTCTGCAGGAGACCCTTCTGTCAGACTTAGGCCCTTATGGCCATCCTCTATATCACTGTTTTCTCCCATGCAAAAGAGATGATGTCAGCGTGGTCTTGGGTCTTCACTTGTTATGCACAAGCACACCTTCAAAAATTTATTTGTTTTACTAAAATCATTGTTTTAGTTAGATTTCTATTAAAACTGAAATATGTAGATGTCATACATAAAATATAAGCTTGGTCATTCAAAAAAAGAAAAATACAAAAACAATGCCTTGTATGGTCATTTCTTATTTAAAACACTTTTTTCCTTCCTTTCAAATTTCTTTCTTATTCCTCCACATTTAAACTTGGGGAAAAATCCTGAGTCTAGTCACACACATGTAATTTTAAAAAGTTCTCTTATTCTTTACCCAGACACTATTATGTTGTCCTTCCCTTATTTCCTTCATAATATCTACAGCCATGTGAATGATGGTGTGGGGTGTCAACATGGCAATAATGAAGAATGCTGGACGGCACACACGTGTAAATCCAGAACACCAACTAACATGGTTACACAAAGTCCAGTGTTCTCTATTACCTGAAACTGTTTACTGCCATTAAAATATGATAAAAGAAAAAGCTTTTCATTATTACGGAGTATCTCTTACAGCAGTCCATGACATTAATTAGAAAAATTAACAATGAATGCATAACATGCCCTTCAAATGTGGAACAGCAAGGAAAGAATAGTTGTGTAAAATCTTACCATAACCATAGATGTCCTTCTCTTCCATGTTGCAGTATTCTAGATGTGGGATTTCCTGCCCTCAGGCAACTGATATGTCGGTTCCTATACAAAAGCTTCAGCTTGGCTGTTGCAGCATGCGTGGGATGTCAGATGTAAGGCCATAAGGGGCCTTAAATGTGAAATCTGCAAGCACAATCCTCAGAACTTGAAGGCCAACAGGTAGAGAGGAAGGCCCAGCAGGAGCAATGCTAGTGGGGACAGGGGTGTGCCCTTGGTGACATACAGTAGCATAGGTAGGTCCAGGACCTGGCTGGGACTCAAGGAGAAAGAATACGGGGTGATGGTGGGTGGGAAGGAATACTGCAATATGTAACAGAAGAACATCTATGGTTATGGTAAGATTTTACACAATTATTCTATGTTCCTCTATCCTCAAATTGCAGTATTCTAGTTGTGGGAAAGTACCACAGCTTAGATGCATGAAAGGGAGGTGGATGCTGAACAGGATTCAACAAAGCCCTGTAGGATGGCCCTGGCGAATCCCGCCCTAGCTTTGGAAACTTGGTCAAGTTTGTAATGTTTGGTAAAAGTGTGGATAGTGGACCATGTGGCTGCTTCCGTAATGGATGCCATGTCCAGACCTTTTATGAAAGCCTTGGAGGTGGCCACACGTCTAGTGGAACAGGCCTTTACTACCATGGTTTTTCCCAAGGTGAGAGTAACGGAGACAAACAGTTTTCTTGATCCAGCAAGCAATGGTTTGTTTGCAGACAGCCTTGCCCAGGGCTCTGGGATGAAAGGAGACAAACAGATGCTTCAGTTTCCTAATGGTTTTGTCCAGGTAGAATCTTAGTTGCCTGTGCACATCCAAAGAGTGCAGTATCCTCTCCCCTTCATTAGTGGGGGAGGGAAAGGACATGGGTAAGTGGATAGATTGGTTTAGAGCCAAGTCATTGACCACCTTGGGCATAAAGGAGGGATTAGTTCGTAGGGTGACTCTGTCTTTGTGGAAGGTGGTGTAGGGAGGGCAGGCCATTAAGGCCTGTAACTCTGAGACCCTTCTGGCTGAAGTGATAGCCACCAGGACGACGGTTTTCCATGTACACATCTGTAGGAAGAAGACCCAACCTGTTCGAAAGGATGCTGGGTTAGTTTTTCCAGGATGTAGTTGAGGTCCCAGGGCAAAGGGATAGGTTTCTTTGGAGGTCTCATGTGTAAGACCCCTTTAAGGAAGAGCTTTAAGTCGAGCCTGGCTAGCAAGGGGGATCAAGGGGCAAGCAGGCTGATATAGCAGACAGGTGCACTTTCACAGAAGAGTAGGAAAGTCCACTTTTAATCAATTGACACACAAGTGAGGACAAAGGGTGTATCTGCCGAGCAAGGGTCCCTTCCCTTGTCCAGACACCACTTTGTAAATCTTTCCCACTTAGCTAAGATATTCTGGTGGTAGGTTTACTTGCCTTCCTCAGGACTGAAAGCACGGCCTCTGAGTAGTGGTGCCTGAAGGGGATCAAAAGTTTACCACTCAGAGAATCAGGGATAACATCTTCAAGTGTGGGTGAAGGAGAATTCCTTTGTCTTGTGTCAGTAGGTCCACCTTGTAAGATAACTTCTAGTGATTGCCCTTGGCTAGATTGAGAAGAAGGGGGAACCAGTGCTGCCTTGGCCAGTAGTGTGTCACTAACAAGCCTTTTGGTTTGCCCTTCTGGATTTTCAGTAGGACTTTCTGAATCATTGGGAAGGGGGGAAGGCATAAATAAACTTTCCCTCCCAAGAGATGTTGAAAGAGTCCACTCTCCAAGCTTGAGGGGAGTGTGTCTTTGAGCAGAAGGTCTGCAGCTGCCTTTTCTGGTGGGGGAGGCAAACAGGTCTATTTGTGGAGTACCTCACCGGTGGACTATATCTAGGAAGACCCTCCTGTCCAGCATCCAATCGTGCTGTGGAGAGGAAGTCCTGCTTAGGAGGTCTGCTTGCTTGCTTGTCCTGCAAGGGGATGTAGGTCGCCTGCTGGACCAAGTTGTGGCTAGAGGCTAAGTCCCATATCAACTGGGTCAGTCTGCACAGCTGTTGGGCCTTTGTTCCTCCCTATTTGTCGAGGTACCACATAACAGTGGTGTTGTCGGTCACTATCAGGAGCACCCCTGGGACCAGAAGGGGAATGAAGGTCTTCAAAGCTAGTAAGACTGCTGTCATTTCCCTGACATTGATGTGTTTGTTCTGTAGAGAAGGGTGCCACTTTTCCTGGACCCTGAAGGATGCCAGTGGTGCACCCCAACCTGAATCTGAGGCATCTGTATGTACTACTGCTTGGTTTGGGGTGGGAGGTTGCAGTGGACGTCCTGGGTTTTGTTGGATGTGCTGGATCTACCAGATGATTTCTTTTTTTAGACAGGGAAGCAGGAGAATATCCTGTTCTAAGTGATGAAGGTGATGGGACCAAATGTTTGTTAGGTACCACTATAGCTTGTGTATATGCATTCTGGCCAGTGGTAACATGGGCATGGTTGCTGCCATAATGCCCAAGAGGCAAATGAATTGCTGTGCTGTCACCTTCTGGGAGTGGAGAATTTTCTGCAAGTGGGAACACAGGGAAAGAACCTTGTCCTGCGGGAGAAAAGCCTTTATTTTGTCTGTTCTGATTCTGCAGCCTAGGGAAATCTTGTCCAGGCTTGGGTTCAAGGAGGACTTTGGGAGGTTGATGGTAAACCCTTGGTTTTGAAGAAGGGACATGGTGAACTGCAGATGCCTTGAGAGGGTATCTTTGGATTGTGCTAATGTTAGGATGTCGTCCAGATATGGGTAAATCTGGACTCCCTGAGTTCTGCAGAAGGCAATGGCTGGGGCTAGGCACTTTGTAAAGACTCAAGGGGGGGGGGGGCAGTGGATAAGCCAAAGGGCAAGGCAGCAAATTGGAAATGACAGAAAGGTCCAGAGAAACGCAGGAATTGTCTGTGGGAAGTCCTGATAGGAATGTGAAGGTAGGCTTCTTTTAGGTCCAGGGTGGCCATGAAGGCCCTGGCTGGAATAAGAGGCAGCAGAGTGGGTAGTGACAGCATTTTGAAGGAGGGTACCTCAAGATGTAGATTTAGAAAGGAGAGGTCCAAAATGGGTCTCCATGGGCCATCTTTTTGGGGACCAGGAAGAGACGTGAGTAGAATCCCTTTACTTCCTGTCCTGAGGGGACCAGTTCTATGGTGCCTAACTTTAGTAGATCTGGCAAAACTTGTGGTATGAGATGAATTTGGTTTTTTGGGGGAAAAGGAATACTTTTCCTGGGTGGTTTTTCTTTCCAGGATAGGAAGTACCCTTTTTGGATAATGGATAAGGCCCATTGGTCTGTGGTGATGGATTGCTAGAAGGGGAGACAGTGGGGAAGGCGAGCAGAGAGTGGAAGGTGGGCAAGGCAGTTACACATTACTGGGACCTCCTCTGTCCTGAAAAGGCTGTCTGGGCTAAGGAGGTGGAGCATTAGGTCTGGATGAAGTAGGTCTTCTTGACCCTCTTCTAGATCTGGAAGAGGAGGCAGCTGTCTGAGGAGGGTTGCACCTTACGAAGGTGGTTTTAGCAGGGTAGTTCCTATAATACTTGGGAATGGGGGACACCAGCAGATGTTTGGTGCCCTGTAATTGCTTACTTTTTCCCCTGCAGATTCTTGAAGAAGTCTGCAGATTGCTTTCCAAAAAGGAAATTATGATCCAGGGAGGCATCCATGATTTTGGACAAAGTTTTCAGGTAGATTTTGTAGTCTCATCCAGGAGTACCTCCTGAGGATAGAAGCAGATGCTGCAGAGCGGGCAGATGCTTCTGCAGCATCGTAGCTGCATCTGATTGAGTGCCTGGCTACTTGCTGAGCCAAGAACAATTTGGAGGCAATGTCAGCCTTAATGGGGCTGTCAGGCATAGAAGCTAGTATGGAGGAGGCTTGAGACACTACGTCTAGAGCATACTTAGTCATGTGGGTCTAATAGTTTATGGCTCTGAAAGCCAAAGTGGAGGATGTGTACACCTTCTTTCCCATCCTATCCATATATTTGCTATCTTTATCAGTGGGTAGGAGGGAGGTGGAAGGCAGCAGTTTAGACTGTTTATCAGGAGCAGTGGCAATAAAGTACAGTTGTGTACACTTACCATAAATGTAGATGTTCGAGTGTCTTCACTGTTGCAGTCATCACTGTAGGGTTCTTCCTGCCGGCAGGCAGCCCTCGGTCGGCCAGAATCCCAAAGTCTGGGTCCAGCGTCAGCTGTTCAGTCATACTCCCCGATGTCAGAGCGCCAGGGGTACAAAGCTTCCAGCCAACGCCATGTTCTCCAGTTTTTTTTGCCCCAGATGTCAGGTGCCCAAAAGTAAAGGCTAAAAGTAAGTTACAACAAACCCCATACCCTGAAGCAAATACACCTCAGAAGAAGGGTGAAGCAGGGAACCACACTAATGAAAGAATAATAGGGGACAGGGGGGTGGGTAACCCAGACTGCAACAGTGAAGACACTCGAACATCTACATTTATGGTAAGTGTACACAACTGCACTATGTTCATCGTGTTTCACTGTTGCAGACATCATTGTAGGGTTGAATCCCAAAGCTAAGATAAAGGGTGGAGGTTACTGAGTAGAAGGGGCAGCTAGAAGGCCTTGCAAGACTGCAGAAGCAAAGCCTGCCCTGGACTTAGAATAAAGAGGTAGATTATAGTGCTTAGAGAAAGTATGCACTGAACTTCAAGTTGCAGCTTCCAAAATATCTTTGGTAGGTACTCAACTGAGAAAAGCAGCAGAAGTAGCAGCAGCTCTGGTGGAGTGAGTCCTGATTTTTCCTGGGATTTGCTTTCCATGATGAGAGTAACAAAATCTGATTCCATGAGCAATCCATTTAGAAATGGTCTGTTTTGACATAGCCTTGCTTTGGGAATTTGCTGCATAAGAAACAAACAGTTGTTCTGTTTTTCTGATATCCTTGGTTTTGTCCAGGTAAAAACGAAGTTGCCTGTGCACGTCCAAAGAATGCAAGATCCTCTCCCCCTTATTTTGTGGATTGGGGAAAAAAGTTGGCAGGTGAATAGTTTGGTTTAAAGCCACTTTAGAAACCACTTTAGGCATGAAAGTAGGGTTAGTCCTTAAAGAAACCCTGTCTTGATGAAAAATAATGTAAGGTTCCACAGCCATGAGTACTTGTAACTCCGAGACTCTACTGGCTGATGTCAAGGCCAGTAGGATAGCGGTCTTCCATGATAAATACTTTATATCAGATGTGGCAGCAGGCTCAAAAGGAGGCAGAATAAGTTTTTCCAGAACATAGTTGAGGTCCCAGGCAGGTAGGTATGGGTGGTGTCCTAGGGGGCCTTAAATTCTTTGCTCCTCTGAGATATTGTTTCAGAAGTGGATGTGAAAAAATTGGGGGATCTGTACTGTAATGTGCAGAGATAGCTGAGGCATGTATTTTTATGGAGGAAAAGGATAAACCCTTATGTAACATGTCTGTCAGGTAATGTAAAATCAATGGAATATTAGGACTGAGAGGATCTGAATCCTGAGCATGCATCCAGGTGCAAAATCTCTTCCATTTTCCTTCATAAGATTTTCTAGTGCTAGGCCGTCTGGCTTCTAAGATAACATCCATGACCTGTTTGGAAAGGGTAGGATTAATCATAGACCCTGAATACGCCAGACTGCCAGGCTGAGAGTTTTGATATTGGAGTACAGAACCTGGCCCCTCAGCATCAGAATCCTCATAAGGAGGGAAAGTATAATCCTGCTCAGAGGAAGACACCGAAGAGATAGATGCCTGATCAGAGGATTCATAATCCAATTCTTGTCTTGGCCTTTTGTCTGGAGGGGGATGTGAACCCCTGATCATAGTTAGTAAGTCCTCCGCCATTTTAAGCATTTGTTTTTGTGATTTAGGTCCTGCCCAAAAAACACCTAGATAATGAAAAGAGTACCCTGACAACAGAAGCAGCCAGAGACTAACAGAAGGTGTTGAAGACAAGCTGAATTGGAAACCAAATCATCCCGTTCTCCGAAAAAAAACATAGGCCGGGGGATGGAGGGAGGGTAGTAAGAACAAAGGCGAGACGAACAATTCACATGGAACGTTATGGTAAGACATAACTTCTTTATGTGAAATTGTTCAATCTCGCCGTTTGTTCTTGCGCATGGGTAGCATCCCTAGCTCCTTTACCCTGGGTTGCTCATGGAAGAACGTTCCTGAGAACCGTGGAACCAAAAGAGGCCCTATCTTTGGAGTTCTTGTCCAACTTATAATGGAGAATGAAGGTATGAGGCTTCGCCCAGGTTGCTGCCGCACAAATAGTATCCAACAGCAAACGGGCTGCATGGGCTAGGGATGTGGCCATAGCCCTGGTAGAATGAACCTTGGGTTGAAAAGGTAATTGTTGTTTCGTCTGTGAATAGATAAATTTAATACAATCTGTTAGCCATTCAGACAAGGTAACTTTGGTAACCGCCATACCTTTTCTTTGGTCAGCAAAGGATATAAATAGTTGGTCTGATTTTCTGTCATCTTTTGTCCTTTGCAAATAAAACCTGAGTTGTCTGTGGACGTCTAACTTATGCAGCATATATTCCAACTTGTTAGTGTGATCTTTGAAAAAGGTGGGAAGTTCGATGGACTGGTTAATATTTGAAAGTGAACAAACTTTTGGGAGAAAAGACGGATTGGTGCGTAATGTCACTCTATCCGAGTGGAAAATCAAGTAGGGAGGTCGAACAGATAGCGCGTGTAATTCCGAAATTCTACGAGCAGAGGTTATAGCCACCAAGAATAATGTTTTCCATGACACGAACTTAAGAGAGGCTGTGGAGGCTGGTTCAAAAGGGGGTAACATTAACTGGGATAAAATTAAATTAAGATTCCAAGGAGCAACTGGGTTATGAATGGAAGGGCGGAGGTGAAAAATGCCTTTCCAAAACGCCTTGCAAAGTCTGTGGGACATGATGGAAGAATTGACCGTGACCAAGGTAGTGTCCAGTTCTACCCCTATAAATGAGATACGCTGTGATGGTGATAAGGTAGATTTTTCTAAATTGATTGTAACGCCAAGACGGGAACAAAGACTGATTGTGTAATCTCTTGCTTGGAGCAGATGATACTCGGTGGTGAGAAAACTCTTGTCCTGAGGGGCTGTTATAAACTTATTCGGCCTGCGGGGAACTGGTTCCACCATGTCAGGTGTCTCCCAAGCCCTACGAGCTATCAGGTCCATAAGTTCGTCAAAGGGAGGGGTCACCCAGGAGGTAGAAGGTAGAGCTCCGAATGCCTTCAGCAATACTGATTCATCCACAGAAGGGTTAAGTGGCTGCCAATCTCCCCTCTGTTTTAGGATCTCCAGGATGTCCGCAAAGGAGACATCCTCCGAGGGGGACCCTGGGGACCCTTCTGCTTCATCTAAATCTGTATATGATGTAAGAGATTCCTGTGGGGAATCTATGTGCCTCCTCTTGCACAGTCTTTTCCTTGGTACTTCTTCAGATGGGGCTTCTGGAGAAGCATCCGAGGAACCGGGAGCACCCTCTGGGGGCAACTGAAGCATTGGGTCTCGACGCTTCGTAGGAGCCGAGGATACAGAAGTCGAACGTGGACCCTTAGGGGGAGGAGAAGAAGAATCTGATGAGATATGTGTCTGTTTCGACAAGACCTTCCTCATGGTGTCGAAGGCACCGGTACCCGGATCCAAAGACCTTCCTGGTTTCAAGAAACCAGGAACAATCCCCGAGACCGGGGGACCGGGCTCCGACCCAGAGGACGGTGCCGAACTAATCTGAGCAGAGGCTCCTAGGGGGAGAGTCGGTACCGACATCTCGGTTCGACTGTCCACCCCGGAACCAAGGAACGATAGTCGGCTCTGGGACCCCTCGATACGTTCCGAGGGCGTCGAGGTCAACGGTACTGAAAGCACGGCTGTAGGCTTCGGTATCGATGGTTCTACCATCATCGGAACTTCGAGACTCTGCTCCGAAGACTCGACAGGTCTCGGAGGAGGAGCAGATGATGACCCAGGGAGGGCTTCGAGTTTCGAAACCAGCCGGGACGAAACTTGGATCAATTTAGAAAGGGCCGAGTTCTCCATTAACTTCTGTATCACTCGATCCACATCCGAATGAGATAAGGGTCTCGAAGAGCGGGTCGAAGTCGTCACCGAGTGAAGGATCGATGGAGGCGGAACCTCCGAGACCGGCTCCAAGACCGGAGTCTCGATCAAAGATATACATTCGACAGCCGACTCCGAAGTCTGTGGAGCCGGTGTCCGAATCTTAATAGAGGTGCTTGGAGCCGATGACTTTGGCTCCGACACTCTCGAAGACTTGGACCTCTTCGAAGACTTGGATACCAATTTAGCCTTGTCAAGGGCCTCCTGAAATTCGGGCTTTAATAAACCCCTGTCTACCAACTTCCTGCATCTCTCCATCATGACCCTCCCACTGAAGGAATGACAAATAGAGCAGTCCTCCTGTAAGTGGAGAGGGCCAAGACAGTAGACACAGGAAGAGTGGTTATCCGTGATGGACATTTTCTGTCCGCACAGACATTTCTTAAAGCCTGATTTTTGCTTTTCAGACATGTTCAGGAAATCAGACATATACCTATAAAAACAAGAAAAAAATTAAAGGTATCACTACACACAAAAAGAGTAAGGACTTAAGCCTTTCTTAAAGAAAAAACAACTGTTAAAAAGACAGGATAATAGGCCTGAAAATTGCCTTAGAAAAAGTTATAAAATAATAATAATAAGAAGAAGAATATATAACTTCCCCTGCAACTACACTAGTAAAAGACTAATATATATATATATTTCTAACTATCTATACTAATAAGGTAAGTTATAGAAAAACTTCGAAAAATAGAAAAAGTTTACTGGCCCGAGCTTCTGCGATGCATCTGTTGCCGTGGCAAACTAGATCTGAGGGTTAGCACTAGGGATTGTGGGATAGGACTGTGCCTCGAGCTTTCTCAAGATGCAGAGCTGTAGAAGTGGCAGTCTCGGAGCCGAGGATCGGCTCCGAATCCATGCGTAAGAACAAACGGCGAAATTGAACAATTTCACATGATTATAATTAGCCTCCTTTCCTATTTTACTTTTATTTCCTCCACTATTCTTCTACAGTTTTAATTAAGACTAAATTCTGCATTTATATCTGAAAAAGTACAGTTGTGTACCTACCATAAATGTAGATGTTAGAGTGTATTCACTGCTGCAGTCATTACAATTGGGTTATCCTGCTGGCAGGCTACCCGCAGTCGGCCCGAGTTCCAAAGTCTAGGTCCGGCGTCAGCTGCTGTCGCCTCCTCACTGACATCAGTACGCCAGGGGTATAAAAGATGCAGCCGCTACTTTCTTCAGTTTTTCTTGCCTCAGATGTCAGGTGCCCCTAAAAGGGTAGGCTACATTATGCCAATAAGCATGCATACACAAAAAACATTTCCTTCATCTACAAGCAAATACACCACATAGGTTGTATAGAATAGAGAAGTACAGATAAGTTTCAGCAAGGAAAAGGGGGATGGTGGGAGGGTAACCTGGACTGCAACAGTGAATACACTCAATCATCTACATTTATGGTAGGTACACAACTGTACTATGTTCATCATGTTTCACTGTTGCAGTCATTACAATTGGGTTGAATCCCAAAGCTAAGGTTGGGAGGCTGGCTAAATAGGATTAGGAGAGGCTATCAGGCCCTGCAGAACTGCAGTGGCAAAGCCTGCCCTGGATTTAGAGTAGAGAGGTAAGTGATCGTGCTTTGTAAAAGTATGCACTGAACTCCAAGTTGCAGCCTCTAAGATGTCTTTGGTTGGTACTCCTCTGAGGAAGGCTGATGAAGTGGCTGCTGCTCTAGTTGAATGTGGCCTAATGCCCTTAGGCATTGATTTGCCATGCTGTGAATAGCAGAAATGAATGCAGCGGCCTATCCACTTTGAAATAGTCTGTTTTGAGATAGGCTTTCCTTGTGATCCTGCAGCATATGCCACTAGAAGTTGTTCAGTCTTTCTGAAAGCTTTGGTTCTGTCCAAGTAGAAGCGTAGCTGCCTGTGAATGTCCAAAGAATGCAGAAGTTCCTCACCCTTTATTCTGCGGGTTCGGGTAAAAGGTAGGCAAAGTAATTGTTTGGTTAAGGGCCACACTGGACACTACCTTAGGCATAAATGTAGGATTTGTCCTTAGAGAAATCCTGTCAGGATGGAAAATGATAAAAGGTTCCAAAGCCATGAGTGCCTGTAACTCGGAGACTCATCTAGCGGAGGTTATTGCTAGGAGCAGAGCTGTTTTCCAGGATAAGAATTTTATATTCGCTGCAGAGGCTGGCTCAAACGGAGGCAGTGTGAGTTTTTCCAAGACATAGTTGAGGTCCCAAGCAGGTATTGGTGCTCTCCTTGGAGGTCTTATGTTTTTGGCCCCTCTGAGGTACTGCCTTAGCAATGGATGAGAAAAAATAGGTGGTTCTGTATTGTAATGAGCTGAAATGGCAGAAGCATGAATTTTAATTGATGAAAAGGAAAGGCCTTTATCCAGCATCTCAGTTAAGTATTGCAAAATCTGAGGAATATTTGGAACAGTTGTGTCAATACCTAGTGCCTGGTTCCAAGCACAGAATCTCTTCCATTTTTCTGCACAAGATTTTCTGGTGCTAGGCCTCCTGGCCTCCAAAATAACATCCATCACTGCTTTAGAGAGAGGTGTGTCATGAATGGCTACATTATCTGCCATGCTGCCAGGTTTAAGGTCCTAAGTTGGCTGTGCAGTATCTGACTGTCTTGTTGGGTCAATAAGTGAGGAATTTGAGGTAATGTCCAAGCTGGGCCTTGAGACAAGCTCTTTAGGATTGGGTACCAGTGCTGGTGAGGCCAGTCTGGGGCAATCAGTATCATTTTTGGCTTCTCTTGCCTGACCTTGAGGATTACCCTGGGGAGGAGAGTCAGAGGAGGAAAGGCATATACTGTTAGGTTTTTCCAGCTGAAAGATAGAGCATCCACTTTCCATGCTTGCTTGTGATAAGTCCTTGTGCAGAATCTCTGTAGTTGGCAGTTGTGACAGGAGGCAAATAGGTCTATGTCCGGGCATCCCCAGTTCCTTGTTATCATGCTGAAGACTTGTGGATCCAATTTCCACTTGTGGGGATCCATTAGGTTTCTGCTTAGTTCGTCTGCCAGAGTATTTATCCTTCCTGGCAGGAATTGTGCTTGCAGATGTACTTTCAGTGCTGTGTCCCACAAGTTCATGGCTAGTCTGCAGAAGGGGTAGGAATGTGTGCCCCCCTGCTTGTTTATGTACCACATGACTGTAGTATTGTCGGTCTTTATCAGTAGTTGTCCTGGATGAAGTTGATCCTTGAAGGCTGTCAGGGCATTCTGAACAGCTAGCATCTCTATTTGATTGATATGTAGATGCATTTGACTTGCGGACCATGTGCCCTGAATACATCATCTTGCCATATGGGCCCCCCAGGCATAATCTGATGCATCTGTTGTCAATGTCTGCCTGGCTGTGGGTAAAATGAATGGCTGTCCCGTGTTGAGGTGACAGGCTTTTGCCCACCATCGAAACTCCTGTTGCAGGCAGGGAATGAGGGTAATTTTTGTTTCCAGGCTGTGGCAATGTTGAGTCCAAACACTTTTCAGATACCATTGAAGTTTCCTCACATGCAGTCTTGCATATGGAATTAGCAGTATGCAGGATGCCACGAAGCCCAAAGCCTGCAGAATTTTTCTTGCAGATAACTGGGTCTTTGTTGCCAACATTTTGAAATAAGTAGTCAGTTGTCTGTGTTTGTCTGGCGTGAGATAAGCCATCTGGGCAGTTGTATTTAAGCTTGCACCCAGGAATATTATCTCTTGAGAGTGTACAACATTGATTTCTTTTCGTTTACTGTGTACCCTAGACCTGTTAGTAATCTTTTTACAAACGCCAGATGCTGAAGTAGGATGTCCTTGTTCTCTACTCGAATAAGGCAGTCGTCCAAGTAAGGATATATTTGTATTCCTCTTTGTCTGCAAAATGCAATTACTGGTGCCAGGCATTTTGTGAAGACCCTGGGCACAGTAGATAAGCCAAAGGGCAGTGCAGAGAATTGGTAGTGCATTGAGTCAGCTATAAATCTGAGGTATCTTCTGCATGATTGTCTGATTGGGACATGCAGGTATGCCTCTTTTAGGTCTAGTCACAAGGCAAGCCTTCTTGCCCAGCATGGGCAGAAGCTGCTGCAGAGTCAACATTTTGAATTTTGGAATATCCAGGAATGTGCTTAGGATAGACAGGTCCAGTATTGGTCTCTAGGCTTTGTCCTTTCTGGGTACCAAGAATAGCCTTGAGTAAAATCCTTGTCCCTGCTCTTGCTGTGGTACTTGCTGAATGGCTCTCATGTCCATGAGGGATGAAACTTGTTTTTGTGCCTCTGCCCATTGACTGCGTGGCATGTCTGGCATACCGTTTGGCCTTGGCAGGGTGTGAAAGTGGAACCTGTAGCCTTGAAATACGATATTTAAGACCCATTTGTCCTGGGTGATCACGTGCCAATTTTGTGAAAAAAGTGCTAGTTTTCCCCCCAAAGGAGCTGCCGGAAGATAAGTGCTTGGTGCTGGCTGGGGGAAGTCATTGAGTCTGTTTCCTGTATGGCTGTGATTTTTCCTCTCCGCTTTTGGAGGTAGAAGCACCCCATTGTTTAGGCCTGTATGAGCCTTGGGGCTGTGATCTGCCTCTGGGAGGTCTGTATCTGCCTCTTTGTGGCCTGTCTGACACTGGAAAGGACCAATTCTTTGCAGGCCAGTTCCTGCTAAATCTGGGAGGCTGTACCTGTAAGAAATCCTTGACCGTTTGCATAGATTTAGCTTTGTCCTTCATTTTCTTCAAAACCTCTTCTGCTTTAACACCAAACAAGGTATCATGTTGTAATGGAGCATCTAATAGCTTTGCTTTAATATAATCAGGCAGATTCTGTTCTTTTAACCAAGCATGCCTCCTAATGACAGAACCTATAACTGCGGCCCTGCAGGAGGCCTATAGAGAATCAAAACCACATTGCAAAGTATGCTTTCTCACTTGTTCAGCTGCATGCAATAAATCCTGTATTTCTGCACATTCTGAATTTGTCAACATTTTCTGTTTAAGCTGTGACATAAGATATTGCTGATATTTCAGCATATGAAACTGACAATTTAAAGCTCTTACAGCCAAGGTAGCAGAAGTATAAATCTTTTCCCCCCATCTTTCCAGGGCCCTTGAATCCCTATCAGAGGGGATAGGGTTTTTTTTGCAGTGGAAGCCTTGACCCCTTGGGACCCCGAGAAATAGTTTCTGGGTCAGCAGCATGGTTTTTGTAAAGAAATGTATAAGAATCAGGAACCCTGTAGTATCTGTCTGGCATAACAGGAGCTGGTGGAAAGTAGTCAGGAGACAGACTAAAATACATCATCTACAATGTCTAAAACAGGAGGAATAGCAAGGGCCTGTGCTGGGGTAATAAAAGGAAGTCTCTGAGCCTTTTCTTGGATTCTGAGCAAACTTGGCTCTCCCAATGGAAATGCTCCCTCATAGTATGCAGGGTCTCCCCAAAATAATAATGCATAGGAGGTGAGGCTGAAGGGATAGATTCTTCAGCATCAGAATCCTCATAGGGAGAAAGGGAATATTCCTGTTCAGAAAAGGAATCAGAAGAAATGGAAACCTGATCTGAAGATTCATATTCTATCTCTTGCCTAGGCCTCTTATCAAGAGGGGGTTGGGAACCCCTGATCAAAGTAATTAGGTCTTCGGCCATTTTAAGCATCTGTTTGTTAGGCATGGAGGCCTGTCCAGGAGAATGCTGTACTTGTTTCTTTGTCTTTAGAGCTGCTTTAGTCTTTGCCTTTGAAGCTGAAGATGGCTTTATAAATAACTGTGTAGACCTGAAAACACCTTCAGAAGCCGATGCCTGCTCAGCGGCTCCAGACCCATCTTAGGGAATAGTTTCAGAGTGTCCAATACCTTGAGTTTCCAGCTGCCTAATCGGCTCCACGTGGGAGTCAGAAGCGGCCTGTGGCTTTGAGGTAGCGGGCGTCAGGGGCTGCGAAAGCGCCTCACTGAGAACCGACGAACCGGCGACAGGCCTAACGGAAGCCTCATCGCCGGTTTTGGACCTCGGATGCCTGTCCTTTTCTTTTTCTTTGCGCTTTTTATAAACTCCGGTAGTCGGCTGTTCCAACGGCATTATATATTTGAATCTTCTGCCAAAGTAATGAAATGCAAAATCGTACCGACTCTTAATAGTGCGTTGGTTGAATCTAGCATAAAACCGACAACTAGCAACATCGTGGTCAGGGCCTAGGCAAGGAATACAGTAAGAATGAAAATCCTTATGAGGTATTTGCTTCCCACAAGAAATACAATTATTAACTTTTTCTGACATCGGTCTGGAGCAAGAAAAAAGTTTCCCCAACGGGGTACTTAGCTTTAATGAAGACTTTGGATCTGAAATTCGAATCTGAAAATCTCAGGAGTCGGCCGACCGGCACTTGCGAACTGCTTTTGCTTCGGGCACCGCGCGGCAAGAAAGACCGAAGAAAATGGCGTCGGCTGCATCTTTTATACCCCTGGCGCACTGACGTCAAGGAGGAGGCGACAGCGGCTGATGCCAGACCTAGACTTTGGAATTCGGGCCGACTGCGGGTAGCCTGCCAGCAGGATAACCCAACTGTAATGACTACAACAGTGAAACACGATGAACATCGTGGGTATTCTCAGCCCTTGATTACAACAATAATTTTATTAATAGTGGCATCTCCCCTTTATTTTTCAGTTGCTTATCTGTTTCTAGGAGCTCTTTCACAAGCCTCATGTATGGTAGCCACTCTGTACTTGCTCCTTATTAACTTGGATTCTTGCCTTTTTACACATTAATATGTTTCCATCCCCATATAGTTGCTCCCAGTATAATGTCTCGCTCTTCTTTCCATACCAGTTATGACTTACCCTCTCACTCCTCTCCCCTACCCAAACTGAAAGTTTTTCTTCCATAAACTGTACTTTATTAATTTCCAGAATCCCTCCAATATATACTTTTTCATCTCATTATTCTCGATACCATTTTCCCCAGATTCCAAAACCCTATTATTCTGCTCCACTCAGGTGCTTCACCTCCAGCTAAATCTCTTTCCATTTCAGAGTAAATTGATCCAACTGAAATATGTATGCTAACTTCAGATACTTTGCTTCAAAATACCCCTTCAGAATGGGAAGTCAAAACTCTCTTTGTTCTTGAGGGAGCAGTAATTGTTCCAACTTCACTCTCAAGCTTTTCATATCCCACATGGACAGTTTTTGCTCCTTTTCCAGCTGTTTCCACATAATTTCCCATGGGGTAAAATAATAGGATTGGCCTATATACAGTGTTAAGGTGACAATGAACATCTTTATTAACTGTAATGTATCTAAGTCAAGTTGAAACAATTGTGCTATTTTATTCTTCCTATGGTCTTCGTCCATGTCTCCAGCCACACCTCTCACCTGACACCTGATTAGCACTGCCTTTGATACACACACCTACAAGCCTGAAACCAAAGGTATTGTGTTTTTGTTCCACTTTCATTGATTTTGTAAGCTGAAAATTCCTGAAATAAGCTTAAAGAGTTAACAAGAGTACAGGCAACCCTCTTTCTGGACTAGTTAACACAGATAGCAATATTGTCTGCAAAAAAATATTTTTTGCTAGCCCCATTCTAATTTTATCCTTACATATCTGATTCCCTGATTTCTTCTGGCAAGGGTTTAATGTACAGTGCAAACAGCATGGGTGACAATGGGCACCCCTGTCTAGTTCCCATTCTTAACTGAAATTCTTGACTAACCCCTCCTCTAGTGTTTACCATTGCTCTCAAGCCCTTGTATACTGAATGCAACAATCAAACTATTTTCCAAGGAAACACATTCATGCAATCCTTAGGACAGGTACCTCACATTTACCCTGCTCCTTTTCTACATCTAAACTAACTAGCAATGAAGGCAGTTTTCTTTTACTCAGTATGACTCTGCACAATTATATGCTTCCTTCTGCAAACCCACAATGGTCTTCATTAATAATTTCAGGCAGAAGGGGAGTCATCAGGTTAGCCATTATTGAGATAACTGTCTTATAATCATGGTTTATAGGACCAATACTGACCTGTATTAGGCCAGGTCTACATCTACATGTTCCCTACCTTTCTCCATCATCAGCATTGCTTTTTTTTTTTTTTTTAAACAGAGTAACACTGGTCTCTCAAAAACTGTAGTGAATACATTTTGTCCATACTTACAACAGCTCGTCCTCCCACTTCCAAACTTCCACATGAAACCAGTCAGATCCTTGAGATTTACCATTCACCTGCTTTTTCAGCGCACTCTGGATTTCTTCAACTGTCTTTCTAAGCATGTTCTGCCATTCACCCTCAACAAGGCCTTCAATTCTGGTCTTGCCTTTTTATCTGGATATAACTCCCCACAAACATTTTTAAAAACCTCAACAGTTCCTTCCAATCTTATTAATTAGATTCTTGTAGATGGGCTGTCTTACTTTGTAAGAAGTCCTTTCTACCTTCACTTGACTTAAGCCTATCCAATATTTTCTGTGCATGCAGATTATTAATAAAAAAGAGCTCCCTAATCCTAACACTTTGACGTTCATAAATTTTAGTCAAGTACTCTCCCAACACTTTCTTTGCCTCCTGTTGTCCATATTTCTCTCATCTTCCTCTCTCTCCTTCTGGAATGCTTTAGTTTTTTTTTCTAGGGCCTGTCAATACCTCTGCTGGTTCTGCTCCCATGTTTCTTGTTTATTCGCTCTTACCCTCTGCTTCAGCTCCCTCTTTCACTCATCCCAGTCCTGCAATTTTATATTTTTCTTAGATACGTGGACTGAAAAGTTCCTTCATTGTATCTAGCAACCAAACCTTAAAAGTTGGCTCCTTTAGTAAACATGTCAAGAGGTTACAGGGCCATTCCTTGTTCCACTCATCCAGAAGTTGTATACTCACAGGCACCAAACATCTCATATAAGCCTACACCTAATGGTCCCCCAAGTGCAAAGACCATAAGGCAAGCATACACTTTACTTAATATGATTGTCACTGGGGACTCCACTGTGGGAGAGAGAGATGTCCCACTCACCAGTTTGGACAAGAAGTAGCTTAGTTCTCTACCTGGAGCCAGGATCTGCAATATCATACACAACTCAAGTTACTACACTTGAGATACCAATATGATACTATCATAGTCCATGTGGGAGTAAAAGACCCAAAACATACCTCAAGAGACTATATGAAAAAAGACATAATGAATCTCTTGCAATATGTGCCACACAGGTAAGATGCTCACACGGAGCAGCATTCTACCTTCACCAATGATGATGCCACAGTATGAACATAAAATAATTGATTTTAATAATTGGCTTTGTTTCTTGTGTCACTCTAGGGGGATCCAATTATCTCTCAGGATGGGAGAACACAGTCAAAAGACCACGTTGCTTTACCAAGGATGGGTTGCACCGGTTCCCCCTAAGCTTTTGAATATGGACTAAAACTTTATCCACCACCTTACAGCCTTTTTTATGCTATGCCAAAAAGACAAAACTACCATAGTGAAAAAGTGTACAAGCAAACTTAAGGTATTACTGTTCAGTGCACAGAGCCTAAAAAAAAAATCCACTTCTTCAAGCCCTGCTCACTGTGGAGAATTTAGACATCTGTGCTGTGACCGAGACTTGGTTTAAAGCCATAGAAAGTACTCCAGAAGTGCAACGCTACAGTGCCTTCCACACATTTAGACCAACAGCAGCACAGACTGGGACCAAAGATGGAGGTGTTTCAATCTCTGTTAGCAACAAACATACTTCCAAGGTTGGTTAAACAGGATGATACCATGGTTCTCAATCATGTGCAAGTCACCACAGGTAAGGTCTCTCACTGCATCATGGCTAACTACAGGTCACATCTATGCCCCTATAGTCTCACAACCCTTACCTAAACCTAGGAGAGGTGCTCAAACAAACAAAAAACGTATTCGTGGGTAACTTTACTCCTCTAGAGACTGGAAACGTACACTGCCTCAAACTCACAGGCACAACACTTTCTGACTTTACTAACACAAACACCCTGGAAGAGACGGTGTACGTTCCAAAGGATCAAACATACTGGATCTGGTACTCACCAACATGGGAGAGCTTTATCCTGCATACCCCCCTCCCCACCATGTCACATCCTCAGTAGTAAAGACGGATAACAAAGCTGTCGCATTTTAAGGAAAAATCAACCAAGAAAATCAAGGTAAGCCAGTAATAGTTAGGAACTATTCAAAGGCAAATTACATCTTATTAAGTGACAGCTTGTCAAAATTCATGGCTCCCCCAACCCCGAGACCACAGCTACCTATACAGAATTATTCACAGAGTAAGTTTACAAACATGTGAATAGCTGCATTGAGGCTGCTGTACCTACCATAAACAAACCGAAATCAAACACTAAAAACAAACCCCAATGGTGGAACCGGGTATACAATAAAAGAAGAAAATTCATGTCCAAAATCAGGAAAAGCAACTTCCTTAAAGAAAAATACTCTCTTATACAAATAAACAAGCTAAGATAGCTAATTAAGTTCAACATGGCGAACTATAAAATCAGGATAGCCTTGCATGCTAAGGACAATCAGAAGTCCTTCTTCAGCTATGTCCGGAACCTTAGATGTAACACACAACAGTGTGCTCAACTGGTGGTGAATGGTGCACCTGCATCTACTGACTGATAAATTCAGCTCAAATTTCAACCCCCCCCCCCCCCAGGTCCATCAGGTGAAATCCCCTCCAACATACTTCCCCAACAGGAACCACGTGTTGGCAGCACTTAAGGCCAAAAACACTGCCTTCATAGGTCCTGACAACACCCTCGGTTGCCTCCTGAACAGTCTACAACTTGACCTATCAGGACCACTTCAGGCACTCTTCAACTACTGCCTTGAAACAGGCCACATTCCAAGTCAACGGTGGACCACAACACTCATTACAGTAATATCAACTGACTCAGAGAACTACAGACCCAACAGCCTAACAACCTAATATGCAAAGACATGTAAACAAATTATATTATCGTGGAAATGATAAATAAGAACACTGGCAACCTACAAGACACTGGACCCATCTTTACTTGGCTTTAAGGGAAGGTTATGCCTACTTAACTTGGTAGACTATTGGGAAGGTCACCAAGGCAATCTATGAGGTTGAGACAGTGTATACAGCACATCTTGACCTGGCTAAGGCATTTGATACAATACCCCAAACTGAGGTACTGTTGACAAGCTCTCTGAGTTAGGTGTAAACTTTTACATAACTCACTTGATTGCCGGCTGGCTTCAAAGACAGGACGGATGGGTGAGATCACCTCCACAAAGAGACCAGTCATCATCCAGTGGATTAACCCAGGGCTCTATGCAGGGCTTGCTCCTTTTTGGCATCTACTTCTCGGAAGTGAAGGCCAACATTAAAGGCCTCTGCCTCACCAGTTTACAGATGACTGTAAATTGGGACTATTATAGGCTCCCCCAAACACAAACATCTTGCAGGTAGGTTTAACACAGACAGATGGCCTAAAACTCAATGTTAAAAATGCATTCTAATGCCCTTTGGGAAACTGTCAACACAACTTAATTACTCCACTGATAAAAAACCACTAAGAGTCAACCCGGCAGTAATGGATCTAGGAACATTTGTAGACAGCAATCTGGCCTTTGACCAACACGTAGCTAAGACGATAAGAAAATCATTCTATGTTGTCCAACTTAAAGATTAGGGTATGGCATTCAGGTCCAAAGAAGTTATAGTACCACTCTACTCAAGCCTTATCAGGCCTATTACTGTATACAATGTCCCCTTTCAAATGTATCTAATCAGACACCTGCAACAGTTGGAATGCTCGCAAAGGTTTCTCACTAGGAGAATTAATTATTTTTTATTTATTTTACATTTGTTAACCGTGATAGTCTGACTGGATACATGTCCATTTTCAGCGGAGGCCCAGGGAGAAAAGCTCCACATAGTCAAACATTCAAAAGGTTACACAAGAAGTTAGAAAACAATTAGAATATATAAAAACAAAGTGGTAATATATCTTATGTACACTGGTTTAATAATGTTCCCTAGTAGGTACTCACAGTTCTCATGGACAGACACAATTACAAGTAAGATTGTAACTCACAGTTAGTCCCTAGTAGGGACTCACAGTTTTGATGGACAGAGGCAATTACAAGTAAGATTGGATACATAGCATGGTGATGTAGTTAGATGCTATGATAATTACTGATTATGCTACGATAACTATGGATTATGCTATTGTTTTATAAATTAATCCGGGTTAGTACATGGGCATAGCCAGTAGAGTGGTACTATAACTTCTTTGGACCTTCAGGTCATGAATACCCTTTCCTACACTGATCGTCTAAAGGCTCTTTCTCTGTATTCAGTCTCTTACATGCTGCTGAAAGGGGATCTTTGAATGGCCTACAGAGTTTCCTCAGACGCCATCCCTGATGGATCTGTAGCACATGTGCAAAACAAACAGCACCAGAAACACTAAATCCAGAAATTTGGACTTCGTTTGTGACAAACAGAATGTGCTAGAGATACAGATGTGTGTCCCAAAGGATCCCCACACTATGTAACAGGCTCCCCATCCATGTAAAACACAGTTCATCCCTGACTCTATTCAAACAAAACCTCAACAACTGGATGGGAAATCATAAATTTATCCCCAGTCTGGCCCCCCCATGTCCTTTACAGAAAAATTTTGTCAATAAAACATTGTTGGGAAAAACAAAATTCCCACAAATTATCACATATAAAGTAACCCACTGAGTACTGAAAAAGTAATCAGAGACCTGGGGACCCAAGTTGATAGTGACCTCTCATTTGACACCCACGTTGCCAAAGTGGTTAGAAAGACTTTCTACCTTGCCCACCTTATCATGAAGGGGTTCACATCCAGATCAAAGGAGGTCATCGTGCCCCTGTACTCCTCCCTTATCAGGCCCATGATTGAGTACAATGCCCCATTTGGTATGCACCTCACCCGGCACTTACAACAGCTGGAGAGACCCCAGAATTACCTCACCAAGAGGATCAAGGGTTTCCAACATATGTCATATGCTGCCAGGCTAAAGAAACTCCAGCTCTATTCAGTAGCATACCGCCTGCTCAGAGGTGATCTGTGCCTGACATACAAGGCCATGTCCAACCAGGAATTGATGGACATGCTCCACCTCAAAAAAACAAAATCCATAAGAACCACGAGAGCCAAAGATTTAAACCTCAGTACAAACATGAATAGAACATGCTGGAGGGACAGATTCATAACTCAGAGGCTTCCCATACTCTGGAACAAAATCTCAATCCATGTTAGGCAGGGCCCCTCACGGACTCTCTTCAAGAGAAATCTTGACGAGTGGATGGGAGATCGTAGGTTTACCCCAGGGGTCACCCCTGTATCACTACTTAACAGAGGCACAGTAAACTAATTTTAATAAGTAAGGGGGTCTTCAATGTGTCACTACTAGACAAAGGCACAGTATTCTAAATTTATTCTATACACCTTAGTACCACTACATGGGGTGGCGAAAGCCACATCTCTATGGCTAGGCTTGCAAATTCCTCAGGGCAGATAGCCTAGTACTAAACTATGAAACTAGGAAACTATAAGTATCATCCTAACCCCCCCCCCCCCCAACAAATCCTTGGCTACCTACCTACTAACATGTCCCCCATATGATACTTGGAACTCAAATGGTTTGGAGCATGTATAGCTAGGATTGTAAGAGTCTTAGAAGCTGTTAAGCCTAGTAACAACTTAAGAACTGAAGCATGATCCAAAAGGACAATTGATGCATATCTACCTTGTTTATGAAATGCTTGTGTCACTGCATCATGTTTACTCTATCGAAATGAACCCAGTTTCTATAGCTAGATGAACAGTAGGCAAATTCCCATTTTTCTCTCTCCCCCTCTACATTTATTTACTTAATTATTTACATTTGATAACTGGGTAGTGTCTGACTGGGCCAGAGACCTGTTTTCAGCAGAGACCCGGGGAGAAAAGCTACAAGTAAGACTACGTAATTACACATTTATACATATGAAAATTACGAGTTCAAATGCAAGTTCCTTGACGTTGTATCTAAAAGCATATAACAATGGTAATACAATAAGCTTATACTATTCATACAGACAAAATAAATATATATCTATAGCTATCTATACACCTACCTATATATATATATATATATATATATATATATATATATATATAAATACATATATATATATATATATATATATATATATATTTATAAATACATATATATATATATATATATAGATATATATAGATATATATATATATACACAAATATATATATATATCTATATATGTATATATATATAGATATATATAGATATATATATATATATATATTCCCCCCAAGGATAAAAATATCACAAACTGAAGCCAAGAAGGCTATTGCCAAGAAATACTGACATTGGGTGGTGGAGAGAAGGAAGACAGACAGTAAGGGATTAAATTAGTTAGCCTGGTGGAGAACATGAGCAAAGCCTATGTTTGGTGCAATATTCCTTTAGAGACTGTTTAAAGTGCATCACTGATGGACAGAATATGCTGAGGCAGAGAATTCCAGTGTTTGGCAATGATATGCGAGTATAAGGAGACACGGTGAGTTCTGGGTTTTGTTAACCTTCAACAATACTTTATCAGCAGACCTAAGAGATTTTAGGTTAGTGTAGGGTTGGACAAGGTCAGATGGAGCTGGGCAGTTGTCAGGTTTGTATAAGACTGTATGGGCGGGTTAGTAGCTGAGTCAGAGTAAGCAGGTGAGGAAGCTCTAACCAGGTCAGCTGGAGAAGGGCAGTGCAATGGTAAGATCTTTCAGATTGATTAGTGGCAAATCTGGCTATTTTGTTATAGCAAGATTTAGGGCTATTCAGTTCAGATTTGTGAAGATTGGTAAATATTTGTGTACAGTAAAGCGGGGAGGATAAGAGATGGGTTCTGGCTGTTGCGTGTCTGGCATGGTCAGTAAGATATGATTTGGTCCTACAGAGAGAACACAGTTTGACATAAACCTTTTTAACTGTTAGTGCAAGGTTTGTCAAACTTAAGTCCACTATCAATTGTGACACCAAGAAGTTTTGTATGTTCAACAAGTTCTACTTTTGTGGCATTGGAGGAAGTAGAGAAAGGTGGCTGGTTGGTTGTTGTTGAGGTACTACAGAAGACCATAAGCTTGGTTTTATTAGCTTTAAGTACAAGTTGATGGGCTGTTTAGCAGTTTTCAACATTGTGGAGGGCTGCCTGAGTTTTTTCTTGGAGTTCCTTGACAGACGGGCAGAGCAGATTAGGGAAGCATCATCAGCATATTGTATGACTGAGGCTGGATTTGCTGAGGAGTTTAGGACATTGTTATAAATTGTGAATAAAAGTAGGCCAAGGAGAGATCCTTGTGGGACTCTTACATATACAGGGAGATGGGGGAGAGTTTATTGTTCCATAAAGTGGCTTGTTTCCTATCTGACAGGTAGCTATGAAACTAGCTTAGAGCTACAGTGGTAGAAAGCCAGTTTAGTGAGAAGTATTTGATGAGATGGTGTCAAATGCTTTTGACATATCTAGGAAGGTAGCAGAGACTAGTTGTTTTTTGTTTTTGACTTGATTTACTGTATATTAGTAAAGCTAATTAGAGCTGTACTGGTGCTATGCCTAGGTCAAAAACCATGTTGTGTATTAGATAATAGATTATTTGACAGAAAGTGGTCTAAGATCTGTTTGTGTATACATTTTTCTAAGATTCTGGCAAGTGGTGACAAAATGGCTAAGGGTCTGTATTTGGATACATCAGTAGAGGGGCCTCCTTTATGTAAGGGTATAACGAGATATTTTCCATAGTGGTGGTATGTACTGTTCAGAGATGGAACAGTTAATGAGAATAGATATAGGGTAAGCAATGGAAGTAGCAGCTAGTTGTAGAAAGTCACCAGGTAGCTGGTCTGCAGCTAGTGTGCAAGGTTTTAGTTTAGAAAGGAAATTTTTAACATAACTTGTTTAGACAGGCTTGAAATAGAGGAGGGCAGAATTGTTGTTGGAGATTTTAGGTATGGACAGAGATGTATTAGGAGTTCTGTTTAGTACAGAGGTTACTGAGTTAATAAAATGGGAGTTAAATTGAGTGGCTATGCAATCATTTAGGCTGGTCAGAGTTGAGGTTAGGGTAGTGGGTTTCCTGGGTTGAGAAGGAGGTTGATTGTGTGCCAGAATCATTTGGGATTTTTCTGGTACTTTAGCTGACTTGTAGGAAGTACAGAGATGGTGGAACCAAGAACCCAAGAATATAAATATAAGCATGAGTAAAGATACTTGTAGGCTGGAGAATAAAATGCTTGAAATTTATTTCAAAACACAAAGTTAGGTAAGCGCTTTCGAGGCAACCCACTTCATCAGAACTTAATGCACAAATAAATTAGCACACAAGGTTTAAATAAAACCAACAACCAATAACAATTATTTAAAAATCAGTGAAGCAACCCTCTTTTTTCAAGAGAGGTTTTAAGAACACAGCACTGTTAAGGCCGGGTGATATGTATGCCTTAAAGTCCACTATCCACCTTAATTCTGCATATTCAGTTTCATTGTTAGTCACCTTCTCTAAAACTCACATTCATTTTCTGCAAAACCAAAAATTTAAAATTGTGCTGGTCTCCACAATCTAAAGCCTACAAGTCTCTTTACTCATACATTTTAGCTGACTTGTTTGGAAGTATTTTTTTGTCTTGTTTAATTAGTTTTTTGGTTTGATTTCAAAGTTGTTGGTAGGCAATGATATTTTATTTATTTCTATTATTCTGTAAGAGATAACAGGCTCTGTCACTGTTTTAGAAGAACAACGTGTATTTTGACAACAAGGGACTGTTTGGATTTGGTACAAATTTTTCTAATTGGGGCTAGACCATTAAGGATTTGTAGGAAAGCACTACTGAAGTACTGTACTGTACAGTCCAACTGAAGAGTTTTTAGAGGTGTCCAGTCATATTGATGTAAGAGTATTAAATAAGGTAGGAGAAAAGTGTTTTTTATTGCGACTGCAACACAATGAAATCTTACAGGAATTGTGCATATGGATATCCTTTGTACCGCATATTTTTAAGAGCCTGCTTAGGTATCTTCCCCCTCTTTATATGTCACACCTCCTAGGGCCACCCGACACAACTCAAGTGTCATAGATAACATTCTAATCACCTGCCATAATCAAAATACCTTGCCGGAATGCCATTATTTCTAATATCATAGTTTTTCTCTCTCCTACTTTAGCTTTGAGGGATATAAACTAAACTAATGAAATCCTTTTTCCTAGTCAGTTTCCTTGTATGGTTACATACTCTAAACCTGGTCGTAAAGTTCATACTCTACTACAAGGGAAACTCCTACAGTTGATAACATGATTACCTGCCCCCTTTCTTTTATTTCTCTTAACCTCCTTCCATTTCTGCATGATATCCTCTTTTAAACTCTGTCTTTATAAAATAAAGACTGGTGTCCCCCTGTAAGATTATGCTCAACAATATACTAAGGTTGAAAGTAACTTTGCTACAATTATGCAACATAAATAGGGAATAAGATAAAGCTTGCTTAAATGCAGAAACAGAGTTTAGTAATATGTGATCAGCATCCATAGTAAATGACTGTGGCTTAAAAAAATAAGGAAATTGCTTATGAGTATATTACACACACATCAAGAAAGCTGACTTCTTACAGACTTGGCAAGAATGTAAAAAAAAAAACAGGACATATCAGAAAAAAACTAATCTGCTTTCTTTAAAGAATGGACAACAGGACATGTGTTTATCCACAAGGTGTTTCCTTGTAAAATATGCTTTTCTAAGAAAGTTTATCCACAAGGCGTTTCCTTAAAAATATGCTTTTCTGCACTTAGCAGCATTTGCACAAGAACAGACGTGTCAGCATTTGCGTCATCAAGGCAGTATTTTTCCAAAACCAAGAGGGTGTGCTTAACTAAAAAAATATATAAAGTCTGTATTAAATCCAGTTATCTTAGGGGTACTGGTAGGGGCACATTTGTCCCGAGGTAAATGTTATATCTCTCACATCATCTGTACTATACGAGAAGTAAAGTAGGACAGTTTCTGAAGCTGTAACAGAAGTCCGTGTGGTTTATTATAAAAAGTTTTGTTACTGCTCTGAGTTGATGCTGCAAAGTATACTCTCTCATCAGTGTATATTCTGCAAGTTACTGTATGCAACAGACTGTGAATGCAACTATAACCAGACTTGATTTCAGCAGAATCCAGCCAGAAAGACTGAGTATCTTAAGAAGACTTCAAATCCATCATAGTAAGCAGCACCATAGTAACTACAATAACTGAAATTAATTTTTCACCCCCTTTCTCCTTAAATGCCTCCTGCAACATTGCATTTATTTCAGCCTTGCAGAGTTACAGTATGACAATTGTTTTCCTTATTTTGCCCACCAACTCGTTTACATTCCACGATAATATATTTATTTTATACACTGAGCCTACTGTTCAGGTTTCTCTTCTTAGCTGAGGCCAGGCTCTCTTCTTTGTGATTGTAAGGGGATCAGACTTTAACCTGAATATTTTTTTTAAGTCAGCAAACAAGGATACTCTTCATTAACATGATATGGGATTGGGATCTAAATTGTGCGACTTACAGAGGAGAAACAGAGGGCTCAGAGTTTAGATGCACATTTGTGTGGCATGTGATGTCATTACAGAACTGGCATAGGGAGAGCATCCTGAACACAGGAATTTCAGAGAAAGAATGCCAAAATGAAAAGGAAAAGTGTAAGGAACTCATTCACAAATCCACCAAGGACTGATATTAAGCTCTGGTTCACAATGTTTAGTACTTTAAACCATACCTCAGGACTAAAAGTACACTTCAGTCTAGCATTCTACATGTTCTTTTGGTCTCTTAAGTCACAAAGTGTTTCAAACATTTCCAGCAAGTAAGCTGGGCATATCCTCAGTACCTGCTGAGGTGCACGTTATAATTTGTAATGTGGAAGCCTAACACACAAGCAGCATTTACCGTTCACCTTTACAAAACAACACCTTATGTTCCTTAAGGGGAGGGTGGGCTAATCAATAAGCAGATGGGTACCGCCTCTTTCAAGTAACATCATTGTCACAGCAGAAGCAGATGCCAGGGACAGGTGCAGAAAACTACATCCAAAGGAACAGATCTGCCTGTTAAGCTGTGTCTTGCACTTTGGAAACTTGGAAGCAAGTTTCAGTGCTAACTTCATCACAGGGGAGATAATGGTGCAGAACTCTAGCAAGTCTTGAAGACCTGGGTATCCCACTTATCTCAAAGCTGCCACCAAATCATGGAAAATTACCATCTTACTTACCTTACAAAATGTGTCTTCAAAGGATAGCTCTCTAGCAGAAAATAGCATACTATATTGTCCAAAACATTACGAGGATGTTGGCAGAAGACATGGTACCTTCTCTCACTAATTTCAGTTTCTGATTTAACCTGCTCATCAGGGTCTTCTCCAGAAAGTGGTACATTAAACTACAAGTTTGAAAAGCAATGTAGTGACTGTCCCAGTATGCTCTTATGCACCGGTGCATTCATTAGGACCCAGTGGTTGTCCAAGTTTCAGGGAAATTCAGACTGAGTTAGTAAGCGTGGGAAATTTCACTCTATCAAAAATATCTATTAGAGATTCTGATGTCATGTCCCTCCTTGTTAACCACATTAATTACTTCAAGTGGCCACGAAAATTCCATCAAGTCAAAATCAAGTCAGTTAATCTGTATATTAGTCTGTAAATTCCTCAGAGATCCCTCTTCCATGTCCTGTACCCCTTTATGCCAGGAGACAGTACAAGGGCCTGCTTGCTCCCTTCCACTTTTATAGTAAAACAGGTAATAGGACAGTCCAATGATAGTGCAGCCATACCAGGACTTTCAGGCACAAATGCCTATGGTTCTTCAATATGCTGCAATAGCACACACACTTCTGTCCTTAGATATGGGGGCTTTTTAGTTCTTCAGTTCTTTAGATCCTCTTATGAAAATATTTCCATCAACCTGTTCCTAAATATCAATTCATGCAACCTGGCTCCCAGGAATCTATGGACCACTTTCAGTCAGCGGTCCATAGTGGTGAAATTAAATTTTTGAGAGAGAACACAGGCAAAAGCAATAGTCTAGTTTCAAACATCTTCAGGCAATATGTTAAACCTAGGTTCTTTTGGCCACAAGAGCACTTGTGGAGCAATATCTATGGCATATAAGAAACTGAAAAACTCAAGATTGCACCAAAATGTGCAGGAAAAATCATTTGCTGACTATATTCAGAGTCAAAAGTAAACTGCTTAAAATTGTCATTTCTATGGAATACAGAGAGAAAGTTCTGACTATAATCTGAGATATATAGGCAGCCTGTGATATAAAAGCAAACATGGGAGAGTGGAATTAAGTTGAGGACACCTGCTCATTCATACCTACAGGAGGGTGGTGGTTTGTTCTGTTGTACAGTTTCATGCTGCCAAAACATTTGTGTCAGTCTTCTTGGGATGAATATGCAGGACCACTCAGGCAGCAAGGAGAAGATGTGACAAGAGTACACATCAGCTACCAGGGACAGGTTTGGTTATGGTCTCTAATAAAAAAAAAAAGCCCTCAAGTTTGCATCTGTACAGATGCAACTCAGATGGGGCAGGGGTTCCAAGTAGTTTCCTGACCTGGTGACAATTAAAGGCCCTCCCTTAAACATTTGCGGGCACCACTCTTGGTGGGTGGGGGTTGGGAGGGGCTAAGCCAGACCTTACTGTCATTAGGAAGAGGGAAGAACTATGATCTGTGGGTATGCGGAAGGAAAGACCCAAGAAAAAGCCATGCACACAAGCTTGATGCCTACCTGGATAATCCATTCTCCAGCAAGATCCCATTCTCTGTCAGAGGTCTCAGACAGGTTATTACGCAGAGGGAGACAAATGAGTTCACGGCTGGTAGGTGCTGAGGGGAAGGCATATCAGGGAAAAAAAATTGATTACACTAAAAAAAAAAAAAAAAAAAAATTCAAAGAAAAACAGATGTTTTATGATTAAACTCAAGAATTTAAGCAAGTGCTGTCTACGTGATGTGGCATAAAGGAACACGGGGGAGGGGGGGCACCCTTTCCGGCTGAGAGCAGTCCACTGATGATATCGGTGAAATAATGGTAGAAAATGGGAGAAGGGTGAGTCTATACTGAATGATGAAGATTTCTGTATTTTTTGGTTAAGGACAAGTAATGGGGCTAGAACAGTCCACCAAAATAAAGGACCCTTCAGAATGAAAGCCCACAAAGATCATCTGCATTTCTAGTTTCTACTAAATTTGGCATCCCCCATCTCTAGACATCACTATTTACCTTTAGTTATTAATCAGAGTAGAGCACTGATCCACATGAACCTTTTTCAGACTCCGCCTGGGAGCACTGTCTGGTTAAGTGACTTGTTCAAAATCACACATTAAGCGAATGCAGGGTGAGGGAATCACACCCTTAACTATAGGGAGCAGCTTACAGCTTTAACCCTCTGCATTAACTTACTAATTTCATACATTCATCCGTTTTCATACGATTTTCAAGTTTGTCTTTTCAGCTTTTCCAGGTTAGGGGTCGCCACAGCGGAACTCCGGTCCGCTAATGATTGGCAGTAGATTTTTTTATGGTGCCGAGTTGCCAGCCCAACACCCAACCTTCAGCGAAGGCACGCCCATTCACGCATGTCTTTCGGCGGTCACTTGACCGCGGGGAGGACAAGCAGACTCCATACAGAAGGCACTCCAGCAGAGAATCGAACAGGAGAACCTCTTGCTGTGAGGCAACAATGCTACTGCTGTACCACCGCGGCTTCGTCTTCATATCATTTTCATACTGAATGAAAACATTTGGCCTACAGACTGAATAACTGCGCACAAACCTTGAATGACTGAATAGGCACATGTACAGATGTTACACATTCAGCTTTAAATATACTGTAAAAATTTTACAATGCTGAATTTTATGTGAATGATCATATAACTATATTTGAACAATATTTAATGTAAGACTACTGAAATGTGAACAAACTTGATATGACTGCAGCACATCCAAAATGATGCTGTACAAAATGATCACCAGGAAAAGCAATTAAACTATATTACCACCAAACAAGAGTCATTTTGTATATCTCAGCTGTGGTTACTTACACCAGCATTTAAACTCGCATTTTAAGCTATAAAGTCCAAACTGCTTGTGAATTCTCTTCTGCTTGATGGAATTTATCACCCTACCACAGTGATGCCACATATGCGCTTTGCAAACAAATGGGACCCATTCCTACAAATGTTTTGCAAAATTCCCCTCAATCCAGTGACATACTGATTACAGTTGTTGATGCAGGAAGTCATAGACAAGTAATAGGTTTACAGAAGGTTACTACGCTAACGGCCATGGAGCCCTTACAAGCCTAGCCATATTCATCCTATCCTAGCTCTCAAGTCAACAGTAAATTAAACATACTACTTTGCTACTAAGGCAGGCTGTCACATTTAGGAGGCCAGCCTACCACTGTCAGTGACATTCCAAATGGTGGCTACAGTCTTTTTCATTCAATTAAGCTACGCAAAACCATAATGTCAACATAAAAACATGAGAAAATAAAAGAAGCCAACCCCATTAAGAAAAAAGTTGAGGAAAACAAGGAACAAAATAAATATTATTCCACTAATTAATATTATGATACCGGCTTTATCTTACTCAGAATCTTAAGGAAATCAAAGTCCATCCCAAAAAGCAAAAGGCTTAATATAGAGGACCAATCTCAGATGATACAACAGTCCATCATAGGACTCAATATGTGCACATAGAAAAACTGCAGGCAATGTAATGCATCAACAATTCATTTACAGGCATACCTATGGAGTGCAGGAGGAAACTGGTGAACTCATCAAAAATTCTGGTGGACAAAGGAAGGACAGAAAGCAACCTATACGGGAAATTAACTACAGAATCAAGTGCTGAAAAGATAGCAATGTTAGCTGCTGCCCCACTGTGCTGCTCTGTAATTCATTAAATGCCGGGAAGAAAAAAACTATGCAAATATTTTGTTAAAAAGGAAATAGTAAACATTGACTGCACTGTTATAAACATATGCAGCGCACACACTGCAAAAAGACAAAATTATCATCGTTAAAAGCAAACTCAGATTCAATTTTGGTAACATGAAAAATCTTTTGTAAAACATTTTGATGAAAGAGAAATGGCTGCAGAGGAGCAAGCTGGTTAGGGCTCACTACATAATATTCAAGCAAATTAAACGGCTCCAAATCCTCTCCTTCTGACATTTTCATGCTTGAACAATAAGTTACAACACTGAAAAAGAAAAGTCTAAAAAAAATATAAATAACAGACAACAAGGAAAATAACTTACTTCTAAGCAATTTCTGTCCACTGTCACTTCCATCAAGATTTTTCCACTGTTTGAAGGTGAGGAGTACAGACCTTGACTAGGACGTCCAAATAAATCTTCTTTCCTAGCATTTGGCTAAAGAATAATATCATTACTACATACTGCTCTTTAGATTTAAAGTATCAAAACTTGATCAATTCATATCTAGAATATTCAGTTAAAAAAATGAAAGTTTACTTACCGTAATCAACATTTGGTGAATATTAAGATTATGTACAGTGTCCACACCACACTATGAATGCCATACATGAATATGTATTACATCTTCCTAATGTTCTCAACAAACACTACATGCAAAACGTATTTCCAACAACCCTAACTTTAAAGGAGCTGGCACAAACTCTTAACCCATATGTTCTAAAAGGGAGGGTAAGGGGGACTAGCTTCTCCCTTTATAAACTATACTATGGAAAACAACGGAAGAATTAGTGAAGTGTCCCAACCATACCTATCAAACTGTCCAGATTTCTACTTCATATTTTTGGTCAATTTCTCATAAGTTTATGGTTTCTAGCAAATCACTGATGATTTAAGTCACTAAACTGTTAACATACACAAGTTTCAGACTTCATATCTTTCAGAAAATGCATGCTAACACAAATCCTGTTTTTCTAATCATTTTCTATGTTTTTAAAAACAATATTTAAACCTATCCCTATTTTTTGGCCTTTGTCCCCTCATTATTTTAGGCTTTGCCCAGATTTCTTGCTCCAAGTGGTTAACAGGTAGGTTTGTAATGGTTTTATGAAAGTTTATATATAAAGTGAAGTCAGCCAGGGAGGTGGTTCGCTTCAAAAACTCTCTGGAAAAAAAATTATATATGAATGATTATGAGATAGTGTCCTTACTTAAGAAACATACTGATAACTCTCATCTACATACCTCTCAACCTCTCAGTGCAAGAAATCTGGACAAAGTCTGACAAAATGGGGGGACAATGGCCCAAAAACAGGGACAGATTGTACATATTGCTCTTACAAACAAACAGTTGCTACAGTGTTTGTGTAAACATGCATTTTCTGAAGGATTTGAAATCTGAAATTCAAGTGTAATCATTACTTAGTGACTTCAGTCCTCAAATCATCCCAGTGATTTGTCAGAAAACCACAGATTTTATGAGAAATAGACCATAGGACACAAAAATCTGGAAATCTGAGAGGTATGTTCACCTAACACAGTGTAAACTAATGTACTAAATGTATGCATGGTTTATTACTCTTTCTGCCTGCCTTGTGAAATCTTTATGATTCTGTCAATATGAAGGTTATCTGACACATACATTATCAGAATACAGTTTGACATGTATGTATTTTAGAATATTTACTGTCTGTGTTCTATGGTTCTCTGCTATGATTTTTTTCCAGCTTTGAACCATCCTCTACTAAACCATATCTTGTCTTCCCAACAGAACAAATATCTACACTCTTCGATCTCCTGGGGTGAGGTAGACCTAGCCATTAAAAGGATACCTAAAGTGAAAGCGCAAGGAACAGTTGGCTTTTCAGCAGAAGCATAGCATGCATTTAGAGGGTATTTATCATCTCTGATAACAGAAGCCTTTAGGGATATTTACAACACAGGGTTAACATCTGTACATCTCTACACTACTATCTTAGTGTTTCTGAAGCCAGATAAAATGCCTCCTAGTTAGGAGATTATCAATGTGCATCTTTTATTAATATAGACATTAATGAACAGAATGAAAGATTGCCACCATGCCTTAATTTTAAATGCCCAGAATTTGTACCCAGCTGTGTAAGTGCATATCACATACGTGTGTGTGGTTAACATTATAATCAAACACAAAAAAAACAGCAGGATCCTAGGTTAACTCAGAGTTAGCCAACCGATGTCCCAGAATCTTTTGTGGTACAGGTCTGAAATTAAATCAAAAAGGCTAGGCAGGAAACAGTCCTAATATTTAAAAAAAAGAAGTGATGTAATCACTATAACGTTCCATCTGAGTGGTTGTACTTCATTTGTCTTCAGCCTTAGGGCTTCGGATCAGTAATGGATCCAACACTGTCACATAGCTAGCAACTCTGATCAGAGCTCTCAGCTCCTCCCCTTACCCATAATGCCCCCTGCTTCCTTCCTCCCTTCAGATCTCATTTGCCGCTGATACAGCAAGCAGCGTGATCCGAACTCTTCGCAGCATGTTAGTCGATTTGGGCTTACATTGTTGAGTGCTTAAGCCCCCCCCACTACTTTTCAAGAACTTTCCTCTCCCTTCCCTTTCTTGTCCCCACGACAGTCGGTGTAAAAAAACAACCTTCCCTTTTGCTCTTTATCCTCAATCGGTGTGTGTGTTTAGGCCTTATTTAGGGGACTATGTCAGAAGTCCCCAAGTCTGGGTTTAAAAGGTGCTTTGAGTTTGTGGCCACAAGCTTTCCCCGGCTGATGGCCACACACTGTGTGCCTGGGCGCAGTGCACCTTAATTCCTCCTGTCCTATCTGCGCTGGATTTAACCACAGAGCACTTCAGGACAGGAGGAACAAACTTATAGTAAAGGATCTACTTCACGTGTTGGGAATGGCAGTTTCCGCACCTTCCACTAGTTCGACAGCAGCACCTTCCCAAGCCTCAGGGGCTCAAACCCCCAAGAGGCCTGGGGAAGCAGAGAAGGCCAAGAAAGACAGGCCACATAAGTGGTCTCCCGACTGCTGTGATTCAGCCGGTCCACCCGCTAAGGTAGTGTCCGCTTTCCGAAATTCTCCCGAGTTGGAGGTTGTTAGAATGCAGTCCCGTCACCCCTCACCGCATTTTTAGACCAGCTTCAGTGGCCTCGTCAGCCCATTCCACCCAGGGCCTTAGAGATGGACAAGATGATGCAGAAATTCATCTGCATCCAAATTTAGATGGGGGTCTTGCCTGCACCCTCACCTCCTGGAGAGGGTGTCTCGCAACCTTTTTTCACACCGATAATGCCTTCTCCAATCTGGCCTGCAGTTTCAGAACCCTTGGATCCAAGGACCCGAGGGGTCAGGGCAGATGGTACCCAGTACCTCAACGTCAGCCATTGCTTTGCGTATGTCCGAGCTCTCAGAGCTGTAGTGTTGGGGTCAGATTCGAGGAGGTGCTGTTGGCTCCGAGTGGGTCGGAGAGCAGAATCTCCCTTGGCATCTTGGCTCCTAGAGTCTTGACTCCAACTCCCCTGTCAGATCAGGGGGAAACTGCTCCGATGGGATTTGCTAAACTAATCCATTCTCCATTTGCCTTCGAAGTGGTGGAGAGGGTTCTCTTGATGCCTTCGAGACCCTTGACCATCTCATTCTCAGACTCCACCCTGACCCCGTCTGGAGTGGGTATGGCTCTGACCATCTGCCCTCTCAAGGACAGCCTGTGCCTACTTTGCCTCAAGATGCTCCAGTTAGATAGCATCAGAACATATGCGGGTCCTCCCCAGAGAGCCACACTGATGAGGCCCCTCACCTCAGATATTAATTTGCAGGAAGGGGAAGGTTCCCCCTGATCCCCCTCAAGGACGTCTCCTTTGGGGATATCATGGAACTCCCTTGCCAGAAGGGGGGGGTGATCTACTCTCAAAACAACCCCTGACAAACCAGTGTTTCTTGGGGCATTTGGCATGGGCCCATCTACTTCTTGGATGTCCACTCCCGCGGATCCCTTAAAAGATCTCATAACAGCTCGGGCATGGAAGGAACTGGATACGGTGGAGCCGAAGCATCCCGACAAGGTCCTCAGCCCCCCATTCCAACAGGTTGCATAGGTATAAGGGATTTCCTGTGCATGCTATGGTTGTGGCGGCAGCCACAAAGAAAGAGCTCGCTCAGGAGAGCTCTACGGTTCACCCTCCTGACCGTGAGTCACAGATGATGGACCGTTTTGGGAAGCGGGTGTAAGCTTTAGCGACCTTTGCCATCAGGGCACCGAACTACATGGCACACCTGACTCGACTGCAGCGAGACTTGGTAAAGGAAGTTGCTGGGTTGACCCCAGAGTCCACGTCGGCGGAGGACAAGACGACGTTCGCTGCCCGAATGGCCACTCAAGGCAATTTCTAGTACTTCCATGCGTCTTCTCTCCCATGCCACGGAGGGAGCTGCTAGGGCGGCCGGCTCAGGAATCACCATTAGGTGCCATTCCTGGCTCTGGCTATGTCAGTTCACTGACCCCTTCAAGGCGTCTTTTACCAACACCCTGTATGATGGTTCTTCCCTCTCTGGGAAGTCAGTCAGAGAGACACATGTCCAGAGTGAGAAGGATGGGAAGACACCGTCTGCCGTCAGGATCTGCCACCCTCACCTTTAAAGATTCTTTCCACGGAATCAGTGAATGATGAAGAAGACGTGGTTCCAAAAGTCTCAGGCGTTTCCCCGGGACACTCAGGACACTCCATCCCCCAGAGGTAGAGGGGGCAACGATAGACACCGGCCCAGAGGCACAGGAGGCCCGAGAAATACTGGGTCTCGCGAACCCTTCATGGACAGACCTGGCCAGCAGCCCTGAAGGACTTCTCCTCTCTGGAAGTAGTCGGGGGACATCTTCTGTTACACCCAACGGCATGGGGGTCGATTACTAATGACTGTTGGGTGTTGCAGAACATATCCAAAGGCTATTTCCATCCCCTTCAGCCAGCCATATCCTTCTCCCAGACACCTCCCAGATGTTCCACCTGCACAAAGGGAGGCAGCAGCCATGGAAATAGAAAAGCTGCTAAGAAAACTAGTCATCCAGCCGGTCCTCCCAGACCAGTCTGGATCTGGTATTTATTCTAGGTTGTTTTTAGTGCCAAACAAGACGGGGGACCCAAGACACATTTTGGATCTTTCTTCCCTGAACCTGTCAGTAGCCAAGACAAAATTCTGGATAGTCACTCTTTTTATGTGCTGCCCTATCTGCAGGCGAACGGTTGGATGTGCTCGATCAACCTCCAAGATGCTTTCTCTGCTACCGTTTAGGAACCAATCATTATCAGTTCAGAGCCCTTCCCTTTGGTCTCACCACCACCTCAGGGTGTTCACCAAAGTGGTGGCAGTAATAGCGACTCACCGGAGGCTTCAGGGTATTCAGGACTTCCCATACCTGGACAATTGGCTCTTTGCTTTCCCGACCAAGCATCTACTGTGCCAAGCCAGGGGGCTCATTTATACGGCTGGCTCGAAATCTGGGCATTACCATCAATCTTACCAAATCAGCCCTGAGCAGGTTCTGGACTTCATTGGGGCTCAGTTGGATATGGTTCAAATTAAGGTCTTTCTGACTGCAGAGAGAATACACAACCTGAAGCTATATGTTTTGTATGTTCTGCAAACAGATGTCCCAGCGGCGGAATCAGTTCTAAAGGCCTTGGGGTCCATGGCAGCTACAATCCACTTGTTACCGCACGCCTTCACATGTAGGTTCTTCAATAGACTCTGGTGGTCCAATAGTCTCTTCTGGTTCAACCGTTGTCTTATCCAGTACAAATATCCTCTGTTTGCAGGGACTCCCTTCTGTGGTGGATTCAGTCTCTGGATCTGGTGAAGGGTCAGCCCTTTCTTCTACCCTTGCCCAATGCCACAGTGACCACAGACGCCTCCCATCTAGGGTGGGGGTGGGGGTACTGCTCAGGAAGGACAGTCCAAGGCACGTGGTCCATACCAGAGACCAACTTACATATCAGTGTTCTAGAGATGAGGGCAGTGCTCCTAGCTTTGCAAGCTCTCCATGCCCATCTTCCTCTGGGAATGATTGCCATCCAGACAGACATGTCAGTAGACAGGTACATCAACAAACAGGGGGGCACCAGATCCTACCCCTTTTGTCGCAAAGCCTTGAGTGTGTGGGAATGGGCGATCTCCACTGTCCATTTTCTGGTAGCGATGCACATTCCGGGTCAGTCCCAACATTCTAGCGGACAGGCTCAGCAGATCTATTCTGATGCCTTACGAGTTGTCTCAATCATTTAGTGGCAGAGCAGATCTTCATCAGGTGGGGTGATCCTTGCTGCGATATCTTCGCATCTCCTTCCAACATGAAATGCAGCGAGTTCTTTGCTCTGAACCCCCTTCAGGGGGAAGCCCCCATAGACACACTGGTTCTTGCTTGGCCACCCGGTCTGTTCTATGCTTATCCTCCTCTGCCTTTGATTTCCAAGTCCCTTCAGAAAGCTCGCAGGTTGGGGAGCACAGTTATCCTCATTGCCCCATTCTGACCTCGCCAAGTATGGTTTCCATCCCTATGGTCTCGTGCAGTAGTTCCACTCTGGATCCAGTCCTGAATCTTATTTCACATCCCCTGGGGATGCCTCATCCAGACCTGGTTAGTCTGAAGCTCACTGCTTGGCTGCTCCAGTTCCCATGATCGTTAGGACTCTCTGTTTGTCTTCCCCGGTTAAGGATATTCTGGTTGCGGCCCACAAGTCCTCAACCAGAAAAGAATTTTGTAGTAAATGGAAAAGTTTCTCGGTTTGGGCTTCTCAACATGCCTTAGATCCCTTTAGTGCTCCAGTGGCTGCAATTTTGGATTTTTTAGCAAGCCTTTTCCATCAAGGGGCTAGTTTGTCTACTGTAGAAGTTCAGCTGGCTGCCATTTCCAGCTTTTGTGTGGGGGAGAATATGAACTCCTTGGCTTCATTCAAACTGTGCAAAGTCTTTCTTAAGGGTACTTTTCTGCTCCGTCCTCTGGCGAAGGATCCTGTGTCACTGTGGGACCTTACTTTGGTGCTTCAAGCTTTAGTCTCACCTCCATTTGAATCTGCAGCCTCAGTTGACTTACAGTTCCTATACTGCAAGATTGCTTTTTTAGTAGCCATTACCTCTGCCAGGAGGGTGTCGGAACTCCAGGCCCTATTAAAGTTCCTTACATGATTTTCCACAAGGATAGGGTATTCCTTGTGTACTAATCCCTCCTTTTTTCCAAAGGTAGCATCAGAAGCAAACATAAACCAAACCATCAATCTTCTAGTTTTCTTTCCGAACTTCCAAAACCAAGGGAAATATAAGTTGCACTTATTGGACGTGCATAGGCAACTACGATTCTACTTGCACAGGACAAAATCTTTTAGGAAATCTGATCAATTGTTTGTCTCTTACGCTAAGCCCTTTTTAGGCAAACCAATTTCGAAAGTTACAATTGCTCGGTGGATCTCCTAGTCCATTATCCGAGCTTACTTAGCCAAAGGGCTTTCTCTGCCAAGTCAGGTAAAAGCGCATTCTACCAGGTCTATGGCTACTTTGTCGGCTTTCTGGTCCAGGGTCTCTTTGGATGACATTTGTTCTGCCTCCACATGGTCCTCATCACATACCCTCATTTCCCACTACAAATTGGACATTATTTCCAGAGGTAGGGCTTCTTTTGGCTCCGCCGTGCTCTGGAATATCCTTCCATGAGGGCCTCCGAGGTACAAAGTAGCTGGGGACTCTGTCTCTAAGGTTGAAGACCAAATGAAGTAAACTACTTCAGATAAAGAAGTTATGTACCCACCATAACGTTCCATCTGAATAGTTGTACTTCATTTGTCTTCAATGATCCCCCCTCCTTCCCCCTGCCTTGTCACTATTGGCCTGACCATGTATAAGGAGGATGAACATCACACGAGCCTTCCTTATGTTACTTGGCTCAGGAATCTAGGGCAGTAGACAGTGGTAAGGCTTTGTTGGGTCGGGTATATGTTTATTGATGAGCAGCAAACTCGATCTGAAGGGAGAAAGGAGACGGGGCATTATGGATGATGAACTGAATTAAAAACGGCTTTATCAGGACAAATCTAGGTTTTGCCACACAAACCAAAACATCCTTATTATTGTTATAATCTGCTTTGGAGACATATTTTTAGTTTACTTGCTGCGGGGGGGGGGGGGGGGGCAGGAGTGATAGTTACTTTGAACGAGACTGATTTGTGGTCAGATCTCACCAGGGAAGACCTCACACTGGGGAGTTCTACAGTGGTCCCCCATATTGGTAACCACCAGATCCAGGATACTAGCACCTTTTGTGGGTGTGGCAACCAGCTGGTCTAGGGCATTGGAGTAAACGAAGTCAAGGAATCTTTGGGCAAGTGAGTTTGAGCATGAGTAATTTACCCAGTCAATGGATGGATAGTTAAAGTCACCCAAAACTATGGTGTTTGGCTGCATCTTGACAGACTCAATTAGAGCCAAACTGGCAGAATGGGGGTCCTGATTCATGGAGGGGATCCTGTAGCTGGTAATGACTTGAATAGGTGTCCTACCAACAGTTAATTGCACCTGAAGCATCTCCAAGTGTATTTATCTTTAATGAATATTGATATACCGTCTTTAGTTTTCATGTCTTCAGTTTGTGGTCTGAATGCATGGAAGGAAGTGTAAACCGGTATGGCTGGAGAGTTCTCCACAGCCTTGAACCTGGTCCCTGTGTTAAAAAGAAAACATATTTAAACTGCATGACAACAATGGAAACTTAATTAAAAAAAATAAAAAAGTACATAAACTTGTGAATGTGTTAACATTTAACATGTGATGACTTAATAAAAGTCGCTAAAAAAAGTGAGAAGGCTGGGGGTTTGTTCTAAACATCTGTCACATGCAGAACATGCACCAAATTTGTCACATATGTTTTGTGAACAAATTGAGGTGAAAATATTATGCGACTGCAGAAAGCACCACACAAATTGTTAAATATGTCTACCACTAGCACTTACAGATACCCACTGACTTATGGCTCGTAGTAGCTAGTACAGCTGCGATAAAACTGCCTCTAATGCAGATGGTTTGGTTACAAGCGTCAATAAGTTAGTATATATTATATTAAACAATACTAAATGGAAAGACCCTACAACTCTTCTGTTTCAAGCTGATTTCCACAGTTCTTTTAGATGGCACACCTAACATTTTATTAACATGTCAGAATGGAGTGATGTCTGGTGTGAGGCTTTTTGAGGAATGGCAGCAACAACATCATTAGACCACTTATGAGAGAGGTGGGTGATGTTTCTTGGAATGCTCTCATTTAACACTTAAGGGTTCATGGTCTATTACCATTTTTGCTTGACTTGTGATATCCTTATGATTTGGTCAATATGAAGAATATTTGGTGCATGTTATCTGAATACTGTTCAGAATTTATATATTTTAGAAGGCTCCCTACTGAAAATTTCAGGACTCATAATGCAACATCATGAAACACTGAACAAAAGACCAAAAATATAGGGAAAATGGTGAGTACTGAACATCGCTCTTCTCATTTAAACTTGTATTTTGTAGGTAAGAAAAGTCCCATGCATCCTTTAATGTGGTGGTTTGGGGTGGGGAAAGCAAGCCTCCCTCTCCTTAAATTTATATATAGTAAATCCCACATTCCCATGTCTTGAAGAAAACAGAATATTCAAGCTCAGATTTTGTATATGTAAATCTGGATTGGCAGTCAGTCAGTCTCCACATTCTAGGACTTGGCATTGCGAGTTCTAACATTTTAAATGGTTAACATTTTAGAATGCTTATAGTTTGTGTTTTACAGTTCTCTGTTATGAAGTTTTCTTCTTTTGAATCATCTCTACTAGTGCATGACTGCATAAAAAAAAAGCAAACTAATTGCATGGCATCTCTATCACTCAGCCCCCGACTGACAATGCAAAGCCTGAAATGTCAACATTCACCAACTGCAAATGCGGGCATTTTTAAACTTGTGTCCTGCAGTCCCTTCTGTGGGGGCTCTGCTCCCACAACCTGTACTTTCATAATAAACTGCATCTGAAGTTGCTACAGCTTTGGAAGGGGATCAAATAGGTTTAGAAAGTCAATTTACACAATTAGTGGGAATTCACATCTTCAGTTCCAAAATACTATACAATGCTCCCACCACTCTGCAGCACACTGACACCACTTCTAAGAGGTGACCAGTTGGTGAACAGTAATTACACTGCTAGTGTAAATTTTATTTAAACGAAGGTCACAGCACAATCCAGCATTCACAACTTCTTAACATTCTAGAGCTATCTTCATACTGATTCTTAACAGTGTACTGAAGCTGGAATATTTAATGTTTGACAGAACAGCTGCAAAATGGCAAAGACATGCTTCGATCACCAATTTTCATTTCTTTTTCTTGGTTTCATCTAATATCTGCAAGCAAAAACAAAAGCTGCCAGTATATCAACAACAGATTATTAACTGGAGATGCACATGACCACTGTCAATGCTTGTTATAGAGCCGTTAATGATAAAAGGCACAGCTGTGAGCTTCAGTAGTCAGGATTTGTTTTTGTAACTGAATTCTAGCTCTTCAACAAAGTAGTAAGGTTTTTTTGGGAGCACACCTAAGGAATGATCAAGAAATCTGAGGTCAGCTCATCTCCCTGCACCTTCTCTGTTAAGCAAGCGACTTGAAAATTAGAAGCCAATGGTTTCACTAGCATGTATGTTAAAGAAAGAACAGCATGTTTCTTTACACTTATGAGCACTTGTGAAAGACAGACAAAACTGACCCCCTCTCCATTCACATACAGTCTTCTCACACACACACAAATACACACACAAACAAAAAATAAACAGGATCAATGCATTTTATAAACTGTTCCACTGCCAAAAAAATCTGCCACTTACAGCCCTTGCTTCTTAAAATGTTAAAAGGCAGCCAAACCTAGACCAGGTTAAATTCAGAGTTCCAATCTTCCATTTAATTTTATAAACTTTATTTAGTATCAAATAACTCAAGAGTCATAGCAGTGGTAATACATGTTTGTCTCTCCCCCCAACTCAGGAATGTTAATTGGTCAACTGCTTGTAAAAGTCTACAAAAGACGCATACAATTGTCCAACAAATCAGTTAGCCAACATTTTTCAGAAAAGAAGCTTTTCTAGCCAATCCAGTGTTAACGCATTGTTAATACTGTTGGTCTCTCACCTAGGCTATCACATTTTGCCCATTCACTGACATTAGACCATTATGGCTTTATACCGTGTACTGATTTCAAACTTTCACTCCAGCCTACAAGCAAATCTAACAACCAGTTTTAACAGTCTGTAAAATGTCAACCTAACTGTTAAACTAAGCATACAGTAATATAAATCACGTAACAACCATCGATGCTACCAAAATAATTCCAGTACCAAGAGTTTACAGATCATATTACATGAATTTACTAAAAAGTACCGGTCACCAGGCCTTAACATCCAGATTGATATGGGACTTTAAGCTTGCCCCACAAGGCTGACTGCTCAAATGGTTCCTGTCCCTCCTTTTTCTGCCTCTACCACAGTACATATTCTTTCAGTCATTAATTACTTCTAATGGTTTCAAGCAGGACTTCTACTTCCTATCAAATTAATTCATTCTCTAAATTGCTCCAGTGCTTCTTGATCCTTTTACCAACTTATAAACATCACCAGATCTCCCAACCGTTCCGAATTACTCAGTTTGTACCGAGTTTTGGGGTCCAAATGAAGGGGTGCCACGATTCCCCAAGTGGCACCCCTTCATTTCCGATTTTTCTTTGCTTTTTTTAAAATTTTCGTGCTGTCGGAGCGGACGTCATCACATGCGCCATGACGTCAGCTCCGTCAGGCTACCAGCCAGCCGGAATTGAGCTCAAGGAGCTGACATCATCATTTCCGGCTGGCTGAATTAAGTTGTGAAACGGCGGGAATTGCAAGCTGGCAGGCATGAAAGCGGATACAGCAGTTTGCCGAGCCGGGATTAATGGCAGCAACAACAGAGGAATAACTACCCAGGGTGAGGTGTGTGTGTGTGTGTGTGTGTGTGTGTGTGTGTGTGAGAAAATGCCCCCATATAATACACTTGGTGGCTAGAGATATTCAGGCTCAAACCCTGTACACCTTTAGTACAGGGTAAAAATTGCCTACTATCCCTAGCCACCACCATTTCTGAGTGAGTTGAGAGCTATGATGAGAAGTGAGAACATTTTTTTTCTCTAACAGTTGAAAGTTATGTTCTGAGCTTTGTCCAGATTTTTTTTTGTACTAAGAGTTGAGAGAGCTATGATGAGAAGCAAGAACATTTTTTTTTGTGCTAAGAGTTTAGAGCTATGATAAGAAGTGAGCACACAATTTGTATTCCCCTATTATTGTTTTTGTGCTAACAGTTCAGAGATATGGTGAGTGAGAAGTGAGAACTGAATTTGTATTCCCCCATTATTGGCTTTGTTGTTTGTCCATGTTTTTTGTGTTGAGGTTAAGAGCTATGTTGAGAAGTGAGAAACGAATTCACTAAATGATGGTTATTAAGTTTCAGTCTATCTATTTTTCAGGCAGCTGCTGATTTGGGATAGTGGTATGTTGTTCTGAATGTAGTGCATAGAGTCCTGGGTTCAAAACCTGCCAGTGAAATGCATGATGGTAGCACAACATTTTATTCTAGCAACTTTACAAAATTATACATGCAATGTTTAAAATGTGTCCCTGGTTTTTGACCTTTTGCCCCCCCCCCCAAAAAATGAAACTGAAAATAAGTGTGAGACACTGTGCAAGATGCCTATGACTTACACTACTGTCATTCTATTTATAGTGTGGGTGTGGAAGCAGACTTTTATGATGGAAAAGTTCTGAATTGGGCAGTTTTGTCATTACTGGTTCATGTGTTTTGTTTCATTGCCTACAGTACAGATTACTGGTAAAATGTGTAAAATGTTCAAACAATAAATTTAAAATGCGCTCTAACATGTGTGTTGCATTATACAAGGAATATAATTTAATAAAGTCAGGAAGGTGTATAAAGAAAAGAACACATGTATGTTTCTTGTTTTGTGTGCAAGGGGCCAATGATTTGAAAACAGCCCAAAGGTAATCTTTATCCACCACTGGCCAGATGCATCTTCTTTGGATGTGGTGTGGGTTTCAATGCTGTTTCAATGAATGTGAGTTTAAAGGGCAAAGTTTAATGTCAAGCCTATTTTCATTGTGAGACAGTATTGCTTTGTTTACCAGATGATGTATTTTAGTGTTTCTGCATTGTTGTGCTGTAAAATGTAAAAATAAAATTCAAATAATTGTAGAAGTAAAGCAGTATGCATACATTAGTGTTTATGGTAAATGGGGCAAAATAGCCAGGTAACAGGACACTGGAATGGCTGCAGGGGGACTTCAGTGCCATATTTTGATTGTCTCTTCTTCAATTTGCGTTCGAAAGTTGGTATCCCACAATTCCATTGGAGTGGGTGGGGTTACACATTTATGTATGCAAATTAGATGTTAATCAGCATACAGATTTGCACCTATTTTTCATGGGCCTTGTCCAGATTTTTGATGTTTCCAGGTTGAGAGGTATGAACATCACTCATTTAGTTTCAATTACCACAGGCTTTCCTAGTAGCTTTGTTATGAACCCCTGGAGAGCTGCTTTAAACTCATCTAATTTCTGACATTCCCAAAAGATGTGGCTACAATTTACTTTTTGCTCTTCGTTGCATCTCCAGCAGTTAGGGATCACCTGACAGGAGAAACTTACACACCCTATGCAGTGCGTACACATTTCCATCCCATGATTCTAAATGCCCTGGATTTGATAGCTTATCTAGCGGTCTTGCCTACACTGCCATTATTGTCATAAAACCTTCAAACAAGGGTCGGAAAATTGTTGTAAATCATTATAAACAATATCTTAAAATGTGCATTTACCACTTGTCTGATGGAAAAGTTTATAGGAAGTTAATGACAATGATTTAGCTGTTGTGAATTTTAAAGAATTAATTAAAAAGTGTGTCAGGGTGGGTTATTTCACTAGGCAGGATGTTAAATGTAAACGTGACACTGAGGGTAACTCTTTGGCTAAGTTTTATTGCTTGCCCAAAACTCATAAAAATGTGAGCCCTCCCCCAGGTCGACCTATAGTGGTAGCACAGAATAATTTTTTTGACATAACATTGGAATTTATTTTACATTCTTATCTTTTGAGGTATGTTTTTAGATTGGATTCTTATATTAAGGATACCTTTCATTTCTTCGATAAACTGAAAAATGTTAAGTGTGAAGAGGGTTACTACTGGATGGTAACAGATGCAAAAAGTCTACACACAAGTATTATACATATATTAGGAATTGAAGCGCTCAAGTTTTTCTTGGGAGATAGACCTGTTAGTAACTATGTTACAGAATTAGCTCATTTTTGTTTAACAAATAATTTTTTGAGTTCAATAATTGCATTTACTAACAACAACGAACGCGTCTTTCACACCCATGTATGCTAACTTATTTATGGGCCTTTTTGAAATTGAATTTCTCTATAGATTTAGTTTTTTTTAATAATTTTTGTAGTTCTTTATTGCAGGTACATAGATGACCTGATTTTCTTATGCAAGGGAGGTTCTGATTTAGCCCCCTGTTTATTAATAGTTTAAATATTAACCATCTTCAAGTAGACTTTGATGGTATGCAAATGGGTAAATCAGTTTATTTAGATGTAAATTTCGAAATAAGGGGTGATACTACAGTAGCTGGTATATATAGAAAATGTACTAGTGACTTCTGCATTTTGGAAAGTAGGAGTTGTCACCCCCCCACATGCTATACAAGCTCTACCCTATAATGAGTTATTGAGGGTGAGCAGATTAAGTAATGATGTGAACATTTCAGAGAAGGAAATTCTAAATACTTGTGTTGCCTTTAGACAAAAAGGGTATGATGAAATGTTAATTCTGAACTCTATATAAAATCTGTTAAGACTTTTATTCACCTTGTACTGATTCCTCTGGAAAGAGAAACAATGCTAATAGAGACAGAGATGCAGTACAAGGTGGTAGAAAGGTGTACTTTGTAACTGTATATAATGTTGTGAGTCAGAAAATCACGGATATCATTAAATATTATTGGCCCTATTTAATTAATAATAAGGAAGGTGTGAAGAATTTACATAAAGTTCCATGTATCTCATTTAAGAGAAGTACAAATATTAAAGATATGCTAATACATAATACATTCACACAACCTGGTGACAAATTAAATATACATCCTGCCCAATGTGGCACCTTCCCTTGTGGAAGGTGCTCTGTTTGTCCTAACATAATCAGATCTTTTGAAAAAATTAATGGAAGTAGATTTCGTCCTACATCTGTATATTCTTGTGTTACTAAATCAGTAGTATATGTACAGTCATGCCCATGTAAGTTATTTTACATAGGGGAAACGAAAAGAATTTTTAAGCTACGACTTCAAGAACATGTTAGGGACATTAGAAATAAGAATTTTACAAGTCCTGTTGCTGGAAGCTGCAGTGGTGCAGCGGTAGCGTTGTTGCCTCACAGCAAGACATTCTCTTGTTCGATTCTCGGCTGGAGCGCCTTCTGTGTGGAGTATGCATGTCCTCAACCATGGTCGAGTGGCGTTCGAAAGACATGCGTAGAATGGGTGTGCCTTCGCTGAAAGTTGGGCATCGAGCTGGCACCTCGGCCCCCATAAAAAATCTACTGCCAATCATTAGCAGAACAGAGTTCCGCTGTGGCGACCCCTAACCCGGAAAAGCCGAAAGAAGAAGATAAGTCCTGTTGCCCTACATTTTAGTCTTTGCATTAGTAATGATTCTTCTTTATTGAGAGCTTGCATTTTAGAACAAATTATAAAGAAGAGGGTAATGCAAAAAAGAAATTGTTGTACACAGAAACATTATATATTTTTAAGTTTAATACATTATCTCCACTAGGTTTGAATAAAGAATGCAACTGGAAGGTTTTTCTTTAAAAATCTTACTAAATATGTGATGAATTATTTAATTAAGTGTAATTGTATGCAATATATATATATATATATATATATATATATATATAAGTGATATGTGGTGATTATTTTGTTACTCCTGGAAGGCTGGTTTGTGCCGAGGTGCCAGAGTTCTTTTATTAAATCAATTCAATACAGAGATCGTGGTGTGGCTTTTTTCCTGGCTGAGTAGTTTGATCTTGCATTTTCCTGCAATTTTCTTTGTTTTGCGGTTCTTTCGTTTTGTTATGAACCCCAGGAGAGCTGCTTTAAACTCATCTAATTTCTGAAATTCCCAAAAGATGCGACTACAATTTACTTTTTGCTCTTCACTGCATCTCCAGCAATTAGGGATCACCTGACAGGAGAAACTTACACACCCTATGCAGGGTGTATGCATTTCCATCCCATGATTCTAAATGCCCTGGATTTGATAGCATATCTAACGGCCTTGCCTATACTGCCACTGCTCTTTGCTTTCTGTTTAGCAACTGTTCTCAAACCCTTTCATGTCATCTAACAGGTTTTTATAGTTCTCATAAACTAACGTATAAGCTCTAGATATTATACATTCTCTTGAAGCTTGCACTGTTCCAGATTTAGTTAAAAACTGGAAGAACTCAGGTTGCTCTGTTTTAAGGCTCAATTTCATCTGCCCCCCCCCCCCGTTAATATACCTTGAAATGGGTTTAAAAAAAATAATCACCAATCATCCACTTAAAATACAATCTCAGACTAAGACACACAGACCTAAAAAAGAATAACCGTGACATCACACCTTTAATGATATGCAACAAAGACAAGATTACATTCATTCTCATTTCATTGCAGAATCCAGTTCCCACTCACTGACCCATCTCATATTAGGGACTCCCTTATCAGCACCAAAGCTAAGTAATCTGCACCCCCACTTGAGGCTCAGGGGCACTGCATGATCTAACCCCATAACCCTCACAAGTAGGACACATAAGCAAATGTTTACTGTTCCAGCCATGCATCAGTACAACACTGTTTCTTCTTAATTATCTGCTTAGCAGAAGTACCCTTATACAACGTAACCCCATTTATTAAAATGCTACTTGGTCTGAATAAATTGTATCTATTGCTATATACATATATAAATGCACACGCATACACACATACATATACACACACACCGCACACACACACATAATGCCTGCCTTCCAGACTTCTTGAACTCTTATCCCAGCACTGTATAAATGTAAAAATACACCAATAAATCTGTCCGCTGTGCTAGGTGCTAAAATTCACTAAAGCAGCAAGGTTTACAACAGAACACTCATTTATTTAACAAACAAAACTTTTTAAAAAAACACGTTAAGGATGGGGGCACTCGTAAGTGTGGGCAGTGTAATCAGTGTAGTGCTGTAATGGAAAGTGCATCTCTCATATTAGAAGACAAACAAAACAGTTGTAAGATTCAAGAATGGCAATTGCCAGACCCAGTATGTGATTGATCTAGCTAAGTGTACAAAATGTCCATGTTATTATGTGGGCAAGACACAAAGGTGCTTAAGAAATAGAACATACAATCATTTTTATTGTATAAGAAAGAAAGAAAGAAATGAAAATGCATTATACAGACACCTACTTATGAGTACAAGTTGTGACACTTTTAAATTTGCAATATTAGAGCAAATAAAAGCTAATCCTAGGGAAAAATAAATCAAATGGCAGATTTTACTAAATGCTTCTGTTTACCCGGGAATAAAATGGACAGTATTTCAATTAAGCCTGTTTTGGAAAGTAAAATTGACCATTATTAGTGATGAACAATATAGAAGGGGATTTTATTGTTTATATTTTAAACAAGTTTTTAAATAAGGTTATGAATGTTTTGTAATTATATATATGTAAGAGAAAGTATTAAGCACTGTGCACTTTAAATATTTGAGCATAATTAATTGAAAGATTAATCAAATTATATTACTGGTTGGAAGTGTATTTATAACCCAGCTTGTTTTTTATGAAGGTGTTCGGATGAAATCTATTTGAGTAGATGAAAGCGCTTAACGTGTTTTTTTTTTTTAAGTTTTGTTTGTTAAATGAGTGTTCTATTGCAAACCTTGTTGCTTTAGTGAATTTTGGCACCCAGTATAGCGGATGGATTTATTGGTGTATTTTTACACTGTGTGGACTTTCGCTTACTATTTGTAGCAAACACTGTATAAATGTCTGAGGTTTTACTAGCTGGTATACAACATGTTAGACCTTAAGTACTACTTGTACATTTAGCCCTCCGTGATTTTTGCTCTTTAGTCACATAAGTCTACTATTACTAGGTAACTCATTGTTTCTTTATTACGGTAAAAAGTACAAATTGCTCTGTTTTACTCTATGTCATCTTCTTTATTACTGCAATCTCAATTACTCATGTATGTTGCTCATTTATAACTTTATGGAGTTTTCCTCCCCAGGCCACTACTGAAAAAGGACCCGTGTCCAGTCGGAATTTCCCAGTAAACAAATGTAAATGTGTATATATATATATATATATATATATATATATATATATATATATATATATATACACACACACACACACACACACACACACACACACACACACACACACACACACAGTGGATATAAAAGGTTTACACAACCCTGTTAAAATGCCAGGTTTTTGTGATCAAATCTGTTAGGAGAAAAAATAAAAAACGTACAATACGCTGGTTTCGTAAGTGTGCACATACTTAAACTAATACTTTGTTGAAGCACCTTTTGATTTAACTACAGCATTCAGTCTTATTTGGTAGGAGTCTATCAGCATGGCACATCTTGACTTGGCAATATTTGTCCACTTTTCCTTGCAAAAGCGCTCCAAATCCTTCAGACTGCGAGGGCATCTCTTGTGCACAGTCGTCTTCAGGTTACCCCACAGATTTTCTATTGGATTTAGGTCTGGGCTCTGGCTGCGCCACTCCAAAACTTTAATTTTCTTCTGGTAAAGCCATTCTTTTGTTGCTCTGGATGTATGCTTGGAGTCATCGTCAGGTTGAAAGGTGAAATTCCTCTTCATCTTTCTAGCAGACGCCTGAAGGTTTTGGACCAAAAGTGACTGGTATTTGGAACTGTTCATAATTCCCTCCACCTTAATTAAAACCCCAGTTCCAGCTGAAGAAAAGCAACCCCAAAGCATGATAATGCCACCACCATGCTTCACCATGGGGATGGTGTTCTTATGGTGATGCGAAGCATTGTTTTTGCGGCAAATGTACCTTTTGGAATTGTGGCCAAAAGGTTCAAACTTGGTCTCATCAGACCATAACAAATTTTCCCACATGCTTTTGGGAGACTTGATATATTGTTTTGCAAATTTTAGCTGGGCCTGGAATTTTGTGTGCGTAAGAAAAGGCTTCCGTCTTGCAATCCTACCCCATAGTCCAGACATGGAGAATACAGGAGATTGTTGTCACATGTAGTACACAACCAGTACTTGCCAGAAAAACCTGCAGCTCCTTCAGTGTTGCTGCAGGTCTCTAGGCAGCCTCCCTGACCAGTTTTCATCTTGTCTTTTCATCAATTTTGGAGGGACGTCCAGTTCTTTGCAACGTCACTGTTGTCCCATATTTTCTCCACTTTTTGATGAGTGTTTTTACTGTGTTCCATGGTATATCCAATGCTGTGGAAAATTTTTTTGTACCTTTCTCCTGACTGATACCTTTCAACAATTAGATCCCTCTGATGCTTTGTAAGCTCTCTGCGAATCATGACTTTTGCTATAGCAGGCAACTGAGTAAATGTCAGGAAAATCCTACTAGGACAGCATGGGGTTAATCAAAATCTCTTTAATTGATGGCAGGTGTGTACCCAAGAAGACTGAATGTTGTAATTAAATCAAAAAGTGCTTCAACAAAGTATTAGCTTAAGGGTGTGCACACACAACAAAGTATTAGTTTAAGGGTGCGCACATTTATGCAGCAAGTGCATTGTACGTTTTTTTATTTTTTATATTTTATTCACTAACAAATTTCTTTTTCAATTGAATTGTACAGGTTATACGTCACATTAAGGTGGAAAAAGTTTTGAAATCATTTATCGTGGTCTCATTTTTTTTATATCACAAAAACCTGGCATTTTAACAAGGGTGTGTAAACTTTTTATATCCACTGTATATATAGATATACAAACATGTTTTTTTCAAATAGCACAAGTACAACCCCATATCAGCGAAAGTGCACTTAACTGAAAGTGCATTTTTGCGAACAATGGTTCACCGAACTGGACAAATAAAACCCACTGCAAACATGCTTTTGCGGGGGGGGGGGGGGCAAGGCCCCCTGCACCCCCCACTACTTATACATGCTAACTCCCAGATCGCACTACAGTGGGGAAATGGGTATATTTCCTTATCACCACTGTACTGTGCTTTGGTGATGCAGTGTTTTTTTTTTTTTTAAGTCCTGTTTGGTGAACCGGTGTTCAACAAAACTGTACTTTGTGAAAGTACACTTTCGCTCAAATGGGGTCGTACTTCTGTTATTCAAAAAAAAAATGCGTTTTCGATTAACAGAAGTAAAACCATATATATATATATATATATATATATATATATATATATATATATATATATTACACACACACATTTATACAGAAAGAGACAGAAATATATAGATAAGGATATAGATTTATTTTATGTATAAAATATTCATATACACATTTAAACACATGTATATTTGGATCTATTTAAGCAAAAGTGTAGTTATGATCTAAAAATGACCAACATAAGATAACAGCATGGGACATGAAAGGCAAGTGGTCAACAGATCATAACAGATATAGGAGTATTCAATATATGAAGTAATTGTCTTGGCTCTGTGGTACAAAATAATGATGCCCTGACAGTGAGCCAGACAACAAGGGTTCAACTAGTGGCCCAGATGCTAGTGAACTTAACTTGGTGGGGGGACATGGAGAGGCACTTGTCTCACTAGGGTAATGGCTAGAGTGCATATGTGTGGGCATGGCATATGCTTCAGCTTTGGAAGGTGACTAGGAGGCACTATGCCATACTTGCCTAGAAGAGGGATCATGCTTTGGGGATGATGTTATTGCACACGCATACACTTCTTCATAGGCCCTAGCATTCTCTGTTGTGGCATGTGCCTGAGCAGTGACTAGACTACAAAGAAAAAAAAAACACTAATGTGAGCCTAATAAATGAAGGCCCAATTGCCCCACTTTCTTTTTTGAGTGATGACAGTTTTGACTAACCACTGGTGAATCTAATGAACTTCTCTGAGGAGAGAGACTTGAAGTGGAGAATGATGGGGTACTGCCACACTTCTGCAAGAGGAACTGGGCAGATGAAACCAGTATGTGCATTTCAAGGCCTCAAATCACTGTCAAGCTAAAATGAAAGAAAAAGTAAAAACAAATCAAAATAAATCAACTGATGAGGGTTACTCAGTAATGGGTTAAAAAGTGTAAATTCCATCCTGAGGACTTTTTTAAATGCCTTTATTAAATTATCGCTTAAGACATAAAAAGCGTATTAACATTTTCCCCTTTATATACATTATACATATTTATCTTTTATTTCATCATAACTATCAGTCCAACATTAAATGAAAGAATAAACTTCTTGCTGAGACCTTCCCACATGCTCAATAAAACAGGCACGCTTATTATAAATCCAAACAATCCACTAAGAATGTCAGGCGTTTTCGTCCCTCCACACTTTAATAATGGGTTAGTCCAACATTACATAAATTGCTGAATTCATGCCTTTCTTTAAACCTCACTCCTCTTCTTTATTCTGCACGCAAGGCTCCCACAATTTCCACTTACTTCCATGTAATTTGCCCCTTCCCTTTTCTAAAGATTCCACTTTAAATTATTTTCTCTCTTTTATAATATTCAATATTTTAAACACAACTTGTTTAGACTTTGATTTTTTTTTTTTGGCAGCCAACAGAATTAAACATAACAGGCCCTTACAATGTTTTGACAATTTGGATCCCATGTCTCAGCTCAAAGAATCACTTCATTAGTTACACCCATTTGCTCAACCAACATTTCTGAAAGAGTACTCTGTAGGGAATTTTTAAAATCTGCCCACTCATTATACTCTCAAAATGTACGCTCCCAGTTGCATCTTTTTTTCCCTATTGCACCCATAGGAAAAACTATTTTAAGTCTGCATGGCTTATAAAAAACCTATGCAAACACTTCGAAGCCGTGATCCTAAACCTTCTGCACTTTGTTGGATACCTGGGAGCTGTACTTATTTCTTCCATTGTTGTGTTGTAAATTGTTTTTCCAGTCTCTCTTCCTAATCTTTTCTAACCTCCTCAGACTGATTCTTATAGTTATCATGCAATATTTTACATGCCCTACCAATTATCCTTTTTAAACAGCAGCTTCTGTTCCAAATTTAACTAAAAACTGTACTGCAGGTTTTTCACTTAAGATTCCTCTATCCCTTTTGCTTTGCATATACTCAGACATTAATTCTGTTAGGGAAGGCAGTCTGCAGCCTGCAGTCGAGAGGTCTTCTTGGCCTCAATCTCACTACATTACCTTTTCCTCTCTCACTATTTGCTCCCAGTACCTTTGTTCCCTTGCCAGTTTTTTACAGTAAATTCCAGCCTCATTTTGTATATTTTCTGTACCCCTAACTTGTAGTCGTTCTCGCGTTGGCTTAGTTCTTAGAATACTTTGCTCTACTTTATGAATATGATATTCTGTATAGTTATTATTCTCCTTAAGTAGTTGCATAAAAATCCTACTCTTTTTATTTAATGACCTTTCCCCTGCTTCACCATCATCATACCTTTCCATTTTGAGTTATAATATTATGCTTGTGTTAAGCACATGAGACTTAACTGGGTAGCTCTTTAACATCTCTTCAAATCAGGTAATCCTAAAGCACCACTGGAAGGTTCAACTTATCCCACTTAACTCTTGCCCTTTTCCCATCCTAGATAAATCCCTTACTGTTCTCAACTTCTCTGTTTAATAAAAATATGCCTGAGCCTTGTATGTAACTGCAGGGACTAAACATTTTCACTGCTTGTATCGCACTATACATATCCATAAACAGGAGTTTCCAGTTCCTCCATTTTTGTATTACCTTTTGTTTAGTCTCTTCCCACATACCCACAGCTGCCATAACAGTAGCATTTTTAATCCATACTCCTAAATACTTCATTTTATCATATCCATATAAATGTGGGTATTGCTGAACCTATTCCTGTGTGGGTACATAATTTACACGTATAGCCTTTGTTTTTCACCTTCATTAATTACATATCCCCAAAAGATAAGAAACTGGCTCAAAATGTTCCACAACGACATGTCCTTTTCTGGATTTATAAGATACAGAATAATATCATCTACAAATAAAGCAGACTTTTCTTAATTACCATACAAATTACATCCTTGCATTTCTGAGTCCCTTATTTTCTTTGCCAAAGGTTCTAAATATAAAGCAAATAAGAAACGGCACAGAGGACACCCATGCCTGGGTTACACTGTTCAAACATAGCTCATCAGAGAGGAACCCTCCCACTTAAATTGCCTATGATCTTTACATAGCCTCCTGATTAACCTGATTATTGTATCAGGGAAAGCAAATGCTTCCATTGTCTACTCTAGCAAAAATGTGCTGTCGCTCCAACAAGACCTACTAATAACAGTGGTATTTTCTTATACTCTGCGTCCCTCTGGATTATCATGGTTCTAATAATGTTGTCACGTTTCCCTCCCTTCCACTAAACCACAAAGATCCATATCTATCAATTTTGGCAACACCTTTGCCATTCTTTTAGCTAGTATAGACAAAACACTTTATAATCATGGTTTAAAACTGAAATGGGCAGGATCTGAAAAGTCTTTATAATCCTTGGGTATTTCAGCCACAACTGCTTTTTTCCACCATGTTGGTGCTTTTATTTATTTATTGGCATTTGCTGTCCGGGAAAGTCCACTGGCCCAAACAAAGCCCATTTTCAGTGGAGGCATGGGGAGAAAAGCTCCAAGAGATGTGTAGAACTTGTATAAAATTTCAAGTAAAGTTACAAGCAATTTCAAACATATCAAGGAAATTACATAAAAAATCCAAATAATATAAAGAGTAGTTAAAGTACTATACATATCATAAAGATTAGGCATATTAATTATACAAGGAATACTAAAAAGACATGTACAAGGCAAAAAGAAAAAAAAACAGGTCAGTGTTATATTTATGTGACCAAGGGGTGTAAGTAAATTCAGGTATTACATTGAGATCACCATGTGCTTCCCCTCCTTTTAAAATACTGTTAACCAAAACCTGCCAGATCTTTATGACCTTCCTCCCTTCAAGCTTCCAAACTTAGACTGGAATACCACTGATTCCTGAAGACTTTCCTGCAGATTGGTCATACATCAGCATTTTTCTCATCTCCTATCTATAACTGTCAATTGGTGAGCCTCCTCTATATCTAACCATGGAATCCTTAAGTTTTACATAAATACTTCAGTTTGTGCTTTTTCTTCATTTCCACATTTCTCTGCTTTACAGAAAGTTTCATAAAATTTACAAAACTATCTCTAATACCGCTAGAGGATCTGTGGTTATTTTTCTGTTAAAGACTCCCTAAGTTTGGCAACAACCATTGCTATTTTCTTTTGCCTAAGCTGCTGTGCTAAACATTTTTGTGCTCTCAAGTTATCATCAAGAAAGAGTTGCTAAACAGCAGTCTTTCTAAATGCATGCATATTATCCAGGTATTCCCTTACTTTCTCTTTAGCACCTGTAGTTGGGCCTCTTCTTGTTCTGTGAGATTCTCCTTACTGACAATACTTTAACCTTTCAGCCCTTCTAAATAATTCTTGTTACTTATTAACCATCTCTCTCTTTTTTCTTTCATTTCTACCTTATTTTTAAACCCTAAACAAATCAAAAAATAGTATCCAACACACTCCAACAAGCTTCGGCTGGAATAGACTGTAAATGTTTACAGCCTATTCCATCCGGAGCTTGTTGGAGTCTGTTGGATACTATTTTTCAATTTGTTTAGTGTTCTTTACTTCCAGTTTGTACTTCATGTTTATTTTTAAACCCCCCTATCATTTTATCCCACTCACAAGCTTTAACTATTGAAAAAAATTCTATTTTCCCTAATAAATCTTGAATAATTTTCACTATCCATTCCGTAAATTCCTCTCTTTGTAACAGGTGGGGAAGTGCCAGTGTCTCACATTTACTTGACTACCCTTAATTTTTAGCTTAATTACTAGCATGTGATCTGAAAGTTACTGGAGGCATGTCAAACCTCTCAATTAAATGCATTATGTTCCTCTGAAATACGTCTGTTTAGGCTAGCCAAGTTACTGTAACTGGGGGAATAATAATGTAAACCCTCTCCAAGTTCCTACAACTCAATTTACATCTTCCATACCAAATATCTTCAGAAATTTCTTCATAAATCTACCCTTCTTTGTTATATTTTCTCTTCTACATCCCAAGATACATCCTTGCTTCTGCAAATCAAATGCCAGTCTCCAACTACAAGTAACAACCCTGTTGAAAGCGGATTATTTCCCCCCTAAATTTTTAAGCACCATAACAGCATCTTTAGGTGGAATATAAACAAATGACAGTGTAATCCTCCTCCCTTGCTAGTAGCTGCTTATGACAACAAAGCTAACATTAGTGTGTTTTTCTCCCTCTTCTACCACTATTGGAGATAATCAAGCAATTAGTGTAAGTGATTTTCCTTTCCTCTATCACCAATACCCTGCTGAATATCCATTCTGAAATCCTTTATCAAATTCACATGCTCAGTTCTTTCCAAGTGTGTCTCTTGTGGCATCGCTATTTGTCATCTGCATTTCTTAATATACTTTAGTATTCCTCTTAAAATACTGCTAAATAAAATCTTCCAGATTTTAATCACTTTCTTTCCTAACAGCAAAAGACCACAAAAATTCCATCTGTTCCTGGAAACTTTCCTGAAGATTGATTATACATTGCAGTTCTTATCTCCTATCTAAACTGTTAGTTGTTGAGCCTCTTCTACCCCTAACCTTGGCAAATTTGAGTCTTCCATAAACATTTCCATTTGTGCTCTTTATTTTCACATTTTTATGCTTTACACGAATTTTCATAAAATTTCTGAAATATCTCTCAATACCTCTACAGGATCTCTGGTTATTTTTCTTATTACAGACTCTCTTAAGTTTGGCAACAAGCCTTTTCATTTTTTGTTGCTTACTTATGTCATTGTGCTAAAAATTATTGTGCTCTGGAGTTATCATCAAAAAACAGTTGCTTAACAGCACTCTTTTTAAACTCATAAATATTGTCCAGACACAACCTTATTTTCCCTTTAGCACTCTGCATTTGTGCCAATTCTTGTTCTGTAATATTCCTCTAATTCTGCAATACTTTAACCTTTGTCTGTCTCTGAGTAATTCCTATTACTTCTTAATCATATTTCTTTTATTTCTACTATTTTTAAACTCCATTTGCATTTTATACCACTCACTAGCTAAAACTTCTAAAGACATTTCTAACTTTCCTAAAAACTCACAATTTCCACTACCCATTCCTCAAACCCCTGTCTTTTTAACAGGTAGGTGGGAAAAGTACAGTTGTGTACCTACCATAAACGTAGATGTTCGACTGTATTCACTGTTGCAGTCAATACACTCGGGGTTATCCTGCTGGCAGGCTACCCGCAGTCAGCCTGAATTCCAAAATCCTGGTCTGGCATCAGTTGCTGTCGCCTCTTCCCTGATTTCAGTGCACTAGGAGTCTAAAAGATGCAGCCGACACAATTTTCTTCAGTTTTTCTTGCCCCAGATGTCAGATGCCCCCAAAAGGGTAGGCTGTAAAAATTATGATCATAAAAAAGCATGCACATAATCATCTACAAGCAAATACACCACATACGTTGTATAGAATAGATAGGTACAGATAAGTCCCAGCAAAGAAAAAGGGGGATGGTGGGAGGGTAACCTGGACTGCAACAGTGAATACACTCGAACATCTACATTTATGGTAGGTACACAACTGTACTATGTTCATCGTGTTTCACTGCTGCAGTCATTACACTTGGGTTGAATCCCAAAGCTGAGGTTGGGCGGCTGGGCCTAAACAGAGTTTGGAGTGGCTATGAGGCCCTGCAGAACTGCAGTGGCAAAGATTGCTCTGGATTTAGAGTAGAGAGGTAAATGGTAGTGCTTTGTAAAAATATGCACTGAAGTCCACGTTGCAGCCTCCAAAATATCCTTGGTTGGTACTCCTCTGAGGAAGGCTGCTGAAGTGGCTGCTGCTCTGGTAGAATGTGGCCTAATGCCCTTGGGCACTGATTTGCCATGTTGTGAATAGCAGAAACGAATGCAGTGGCCTATCCATTTTGAAATAGTCTGCTTTGAAATGGCTTTTCCTTGGGAACCTGCAGCATATGCCACTAAGAGTTGCTCAGTTTTTCTGAAGGCTTTAGTCTTGTCCAAGTAAAAGCGTAGCTGTCTGTGTATGTCCTAAGTATGCATAAGTCTCTCCCCCTTATTCTGTGGGTTTGGATAAAAGGTAGGCAAATGTATGGTTTGGTTAAGAGCCACGCTGGACACTACCTTAGGCATAAATGTCGGGTTTGTCCATAGAGAAACCCTGTCCTGATGGAAAATAATAAAAGGTTCCACAGCCATTAGTGCCTGTAACTCGGAGACTCTTCTTGTTGAAAATATTGCTAGGAGAAGAGCAGTTTTCCATGACAAGTATTTTATCTCTGCTGTAATGGCTGGCTCACAAAGGAGGCAGTGTGAGTTTTTCCAAGACTAAATTAAGGTCCCGTGTAGTATTAGAGCTCTCCTTGGAGGTCTTGTGTTTTTGGCCCCTCTGAGAAACTGTCTTAGCAGTGGATGAGAAAAAATAGGTGGGGCCGTATTGTAATGAGCTGAAATGGCAGAGGCATGGATCTTAACTGATGAGAAGGATAGGCCTTTGTCCAGCATCTGAGTTAGGTACTGCAAAATCTGAGGAATATTTGGTTCAAACGAGTAAATTCCCTGCGTTTGGTTCCAAGCACAGAATCTCTTCCATTTTTCTGCATAAGATTTTCTGGTGCTGGGCCTCCTGGCCTCCAAAATAACACCCATAACTGTTTTAGAGAGAGGTGTGTTCTGAATGATTACATTATCTGCCATGCAGCCATATTTTGGGTTCTGAGTTGGCTGTGTAGGATCTGATTGTTCTGTTGGGTCAGCAAATGAGGTATTAGAGGCAATGTCCAGGCTGGGCCTTGAGACAAGCTCTTTAGGATTGGGTACCAGTGCTGGCGTGGCCAGTCTGGGGCAATCAGTATCATTTTTGGCTTCTCTTGTCTGACCTTTAGGAGTACCTTGGAGAGGAGAGGCAGAGGAGGGAAAGCATATACTGTAAGGGCTTTCCAGCTGAATGAAAGGGCGTCGACTTTCCATTCTTGCTTGTGATAAGTCCGAGTGCAGAATCTCTGTAGCTGGCAGATGTGAGGGGAGGCGAATAGATCTATGTCTGGGCATCCCCATTTCCCTATTATCATGTTGAAGATTTGTGGATCCAGTTTCCACTCATGAGGATCATTGAGGTTTCTGCTTAGTTAGTCTGCCAAAGTATTTGTCTTTCCTGGCAGGAATTGTGCTTGCAGATGTACTTGATAAGTCAATGTTGTGTTCCACAAAGTCATGGCTTGCCTGCAGAGGGGGTAGGTATGTGTGCCCCCTTGCTGGTTTATGGACCACATGACTGTAGCATTATCCGTCTTTATCAGTAGTTGTCCTGGACGAAGTAGGTCCTTGAAGGCTATCAGGGCATTTTGTACATCTAGCATCTCTTTTTGATTGATATGAAGATGCATTTGGTTTGTGGGCCATGTGCTCTGAATACATTTTTCTGCCATGTGCTCCCCCCAGGCATAATCTGATGCATCTGTTGTTAGTGTCTGCCAGGCAGTGGGCAAGGTGAATGGCTGTCCCTTGTTGTGGTGACAGGCCTGTGCCCACCATTGAAAATCCTTTTGCAGGTAGGGAATGAGAGTAATTACTGTTTCCAGGCTGTAGCAATGTTGAGTCCAAACACTTTTTGATACCATTGTAGTTTCCTCATATGCAGTCTTGCATATGGAATTAGTAGAATGCAGGATGCCATGTAGCCCACAGCCTGCAGAATTTTTCTTGCAGATAACTATGTCTTTGTTGCCATGTCTTTGAAGTAAGAAGTCAGATGCCTTTGTTTGTCTGGCGCGAGATAAGCCATCTGGGCAGTTGTATTTAAGCTTGCACCCAGGAATATTATCTCTTGAGAGGGTACTAGTTTTGATTTCTTTTCGTTTACTGTGTACCCTAGGCAAATTAGTAATCTTTTTACAAACGCCAGATGCTGTAGTTGAATATCTTTGTCCTTTGCTTGAATAAGGCAGTCATCCAAGTAGGGGTATATTTGAATTCCTCTTTGTCTGCAAAATGCAATTACTGGTGCCAGGCATTTTGTGAAGACCCTGGGCCAAAGGGCAGTGCAGAGAATTGGTAGTGCATTGAGCCAGCTATGAATCTGAGGTATCTTCTGCAAGATTGTCTGATTGGGACATGCAGGTATGCCTCTCTGAGGTCCAAAGTTACAAGCCAAGCCTTCTTGTCCAGCATGGGCAGAAGCTGCTGTAGAGTCAACATTTTGAATTTTGGGACGTCCAGAAAAGTATTTAGAATAGACAGGTCCAGAATTGGTCTCCAGGCTTTGTCCTTTCTTGGTACTAAGAAAAGTATTGAGTAAAATCCTTGTCCCTGCTCTTGTTGTGGCACTGGCTGAATAGCCCCCATGTCCATGACAGATGAAACTTGTTTTTGTGCCTCTTGCCATTGATTGCGTGGCAGGTCTGGCATACCGTTTGCCTTTGGAAGGGTGTGAAAGTGGAACCTGTAGCCCTGAGAGACTATATTTAAGACCCATTTGTCCTGGGTGATCTTGTGCCAGTTTTGTGAAAAAAGTGCTAGCTTTCCCCCTAAAGGTGCTGCCAAAAAAATAAGTGCTTGGCATTGGCAGAGGGAAGTCATTGGGACTGTTTTCTATAAGGCTGTGATTTGTCTTCTCCACTTTTGGAGGTAGAAGCACTCCATTGTTTGGGCCTGTATGAGCCCTGGGGCTGTTGCCTGCCTCTAGGGCGCCTGAATCTGCCTCTTTGTGGTCTGTCTGACACTGGAAAGGACCAATTCTTAGAGGGCCAGTTCCTGCTAAATCTGGGTGGCTGTACCTGTAAGAAATCCTTTACTGTCTGCATAGATTTTGCCTTATCCTCCATTTTCCTGCCTCCTCTGCCTTAACACCAAACACAGTATCATGCTGTAATGGAGCATCCAATAATTTTGCTTTAACATGATCAGGCAGATTCTGTTCCTTTAACCAAGCATGCCTTCTTCTAACAGAACCTGTAACAGCAGCCCTGCACGAGGCCTCCAGTGAATCACAGCCACATTGCAAAGTATGTTTTCCCACTTGTTCAGCTGCATGCAATAAATCCTGCAAATCTTTGTTCTCAGAACATTCAGAATTTGTCAACATTTTTTGTTTTAATAAGGACATTAAGTATTGCTGATATTTCAGCATATGAAACTGATAATTTAAAGCCCTTACAGCCAAGATAGCAGAAGTATAAACTTTTTTACCCCATCTGTCCAAAGCCCTAGAATCTCTGTCTGAGGTGACAGGGTTTTTGGCAGAAACAGCCTTGACCCCTTTGGGACCCTGTGAGATAGTTTCTGGGTCAGCAGGGTTTTTGTAAAGAAATTTAGGGGAGTCTGGGACCCTGTAGTATCTGTCCGGCTTAACAGGAGCAGGAGGTAGAGAGTCTGGAGACAGGCTGGACTCTGAAAAAACATCATCTACTATGTCTAGAACAGGGGGAATTGCAAGAGGTCTGTGCTGAGTAAGTAAAAGAAAGTCTCTTAAAAGTCTTTTCTTGGAATCGGAAAAATCCTGGCTCTCCCAATGGAAATGCTCCCTCATGGTATGCAGGGTTTACCCAAAAGAATAGTCCTCAGGAGGAGAAGCTGAAGGAATAGAATCTTCAGCATCAGAATCCTCATAGGGAGGAACAGAATATCCCTGATCAGAAGAGGAATCAGAGGAAATGGAAACCTGATCAGAGGAATCATATTCACTGTCTTGCCTAGGCCTCTTATCAGGAGGGGGATGGGAACCCCTGATCAAAGTAATTAGGTCTTCGGCCATTTTGAGTATCTGCTTCTTAGGCACAGAAGCCTGTCCTGGAGAATGCTGTACTGGTTTCATTGTCTTTAAAACTGTTTTGGACTTTATCTTGGATGCTGAAGTAGGCTTTATATAAAGTTGTGTAGGTCTGAAGACACCCTCAGAAGCCGATGCCTGCTCAGCGGCTCCGGACCCATCTGAGGGATTAATTTCCGAAGGCCAATACCTTGAGTATCCAAAGGCCTATCTGTCTCCACGTGGGAATCGGAGGCTGCCTGTGGCTCTGAGGTAGCGGGAGTCAGGGGCTGCGAAAGCACCTCACTGAGCACCGGCGAATGGCCTAGAAGAGGCTTCGTCGGTTTTGGACCTCGGATGCTTGCCCTTGTCTTTATCCTCGCATTTTTTATGAATTCCGGTCATCGGTTGTTCCGACGGCATTATGTAGTTAAACCTTCTGCCAAAATAATGAAAAGTAAAATCGTTCCGATGCTTGATAGTGCGTTGGTTAAATCTAGCACAAAACCGACAACTAGCAATGTCGTGGTCAGAGCCTAGGCAAGGAATACAATAAGAGTGGAAATCCTTATGAGGTATTTGCTTCCCACAAGAAATACAATTGTTAGCTATTTCTGACATCAGACTGGAGCAAGAAAAAAGTTTCCCCAATGGAGTACTTCGCTTTATTGAAGACTTCGGATCTGAAATTCGATTTCGAAAATCTTAGGAGTCGGCCGACCGGCACTTGCGAACTGCTTTTGCTTCGGGCACCGTGCGGCAAGAAAGACGGAAGAAAATGGCGTCGGCTGCATCTTTTATACCCCTGGCGCACTGACGTCAGGGAAGAGGCGACAGCAACCGATGCCGGACCAGGACTTTGGAATTCAGGCCGACTGCGTGTAGCCTGCCAGAAGGATAACCTCGAGTGTAATGACTACAACAGTGGAACACGATGAACATCAGCCAGTGTCTCATTTTTTACTTTATAATCCTGCTTGTTTATCGTGGCTTTTACTGGTGCGTGATCTGAAATAGTTACTGTTATTTTAATCAAATGCTCATGCTCTTGTGAAATATAATTTCTTTCTAGTCTAGACCAGTTATTGTCCTTTGGGGAATAATATGTATATTCAGCGAGTGTACCTACAACTGAATTTGCATCTTCCATACCAAACTTATGTTAATAAATTTCTTCAGAAACCTAACCACTTTTGTTATATTTTCCTTTCTAGGTTCCCTGATACACCCTCACTACTACAACTCAATTTCCAGTCCCCACCTATGAGCGAGATACCCTGCTGAAAGCTCATTATTTCTTCCAAAAATTTCTTAAGCTCCATAACGACAGATTTTGGTGGAATACAAATACATGCTAGTGTGATACTCTTTCCTTGCCAACAGCCACTAACTACCACAAATCTACCACTATGTTTTTTTCCCTCCTTTTATCACTACTAGAGCCTCTTTTGCAATTACTATAATTACTTCCCTTTTCCTTTGTCCCTGAAATTTTGTGGAATATTCGTCCTGAAATCCTCTCTGTCAAATTCCCACGCTCATCTCTTTCCAAACTGCTTCCTGCATCATTGTGATTTGCACTATGTATTTTTTAACATAATTTGATACTTTTTCTTTTTGTATATACTTTTAAGTCTATTTACGTTCCAAACGAATATGAAGGGCGTAGGCATTATAAGTTTGTAGGTGGTTACTGGGCTACTGACTAGAAGGTCTTAAGCCTAACCGCGTGTACCCAATATAATACTAGAGAAACCCAATATAAAGGATCTTGCCTAAACTCGAGATCTTAGTTGATGACGACTGCCCATATCTAGGAGGGTCACAGGTGAAATCTCTGGCAGGAATTTATAGTTTCCCAGCCAGTCATCCAGGCTATGCTTAAACAGGGTCATAAAGGAGCTTTGTTTGATATGAACTGGTAGCCTATTCTAGAGGAGTGGTAGCCTCTTCATCAGATGCTATTTATGTAGCAAGCCAGGTTAAGGTCCCTGGAGCAGGTGACCCTTGTCCCATTGGACTTGCAGATGTACAGCATTTCCATTAGGTTTGGATCAGAGATTGCTCTGTAGGCCAGGCAAAAGTCTCTCCTAAGTAGTCTGTATGCTACTGAGTACAGTGACAGTGACTTCAGTCTGTCAATGTATGACATGTGCTAGGGACCCTGTAGTTTCTTGGTTAGAAATCTTGGCGGTCTCTCAAGTTGCTGCAGGAGCCTGGTAAGGTACATGCCAATGGACCATTGTACTCAAATTATTAACCTGATGCGAGTCGAATACAGGGGTGTTATGACCTCTTTTGCTCTTGAAGCAATGCCTTTGCTAATGAGGTGTGCGAAGCAGAATGCCTTCCTTACCACAACAGACACATGGTAGTAAATGTTTAGGTTACAGTCAACTTACATTCTCAAGTCCCTAACTACTGAGTTGTTAGTTATTGTATTACTATTTATACAATAGTCTGCAGGGATATTGTTTTAAACTGATGGGGATGATAATGCATTTTTCCATTGAGTTTGAGTCCGTGGCTTTGGCACAAATCATTGGTTTGTTTAAGTCCCTCTTGAAGTACACTGACATCATTTGGGGATTCAATAACTGCACCAAATATGCAGTTGTCAGCAAACTTAAGTCAGCCACAGCCCCTCTGTTTTGGCCTAAACTTCTGATATGTATATTCCAAACAACAGGGGACCCCAGCAATGACCCCTGTGGAACCCCACTGGTGGCAGGTCTGCTGGTTGAGGTAACATCTCCAGCTTTGACTGAGTGCGATCTATTGGTGGGCCAGTTAGCAACCCACCTGACAACATACGGGTTGATATTCAACTTGCAGAGTACCAATGATGCCTGAATGTGGGATCTGTCTTCATCCATGGCTCTGGTAAGGGTTTTGAATAAGTCCACCAGGTTTAACAGGCATGACCTGCCTTTGACAAAACCAAACTGTTTTGGATCAAGGGTTTGAAGATCACTTATATCTTGTCTAGGATAATTCGTTCCACGGTCTTACAGATAAAGGCTGGTTAAGCTTATGGGTCTGTAGTTCCCAGGTTTTTTTGCTGTACCCGCTTTATGAAGGGGGATGATGGTTGCTGCTTTCCATTCAACAGGGACAAAACCAGTTCTCAGGCTGTGGTTGAAGAGACTAACTAATGGAGTTGTTAATTCATGTTTTAGACCATTTAAAATACCACCTGTGATGCCATCTGATCCATTAGAGACTGTTTTGGGCCTTGGAGAGAGTATTAATGACTTGCTCTTTGGAGATGCAAGGGAATGTTTTATGGAATGCATGGGGGAGGGGTGAAATTTTTGCCAAACATGTCAGCTAAGAGGTTAGCTATTTAACGCAGGATCACTGTATGTCATGCCATCCACAGCTATTTCAGCACACATCTGGGTCATACCATTTAGGTTACAGATATAGCTGAAGAATGCTTTACTGTTATCCTTAGCTATGGTTGCTAAATTATTTCTAAGTCACCCTTAGACAATTTTACAAGTTGTCTTATTTGTTTGTTCAAGCAGAGGAGGGTGCTTTTCCAGTGCTGGGACTCTCTCTTTTTATTTTTAGGCAGCAGCTTCTTCTTGCTCTATAACCTATTAATGCTAGATGTCCACCATGGAGATTTGTTTTTTCTTGAGGATCTTGTTTTGATCATGTACAGCTATATCAATACACATGTACAAGTGTTTGTACAGGGCATTTGTGTATACCTTAGTATAGTTGTCAATGCCATCTGTGGGAACAGAAACTTGGAAATTATTTATGCCAACCCTTAGGAGGGTATAATTACCTTTGATGAAAAATTTTAGCCAGCCTGATTTTACCTAAGAGGGGTTCAGGTGTTAATCTACTTCAAATGTGACTGATTTGTGATCAGATTAAACCACTGAAGAGTACTACACTTGGGGGTGGCGCAACAGTTACCCATGCTGGTGAGGACCTGGGCAAGAATATTTGAGCCCCTTGTGGGGTTGTATACTATTTGTTCTGGGGCATTAGTGTTAAAAGTCCAGGAACCTCTGTGTGAGCATGTTGGTACTTGCATAAGTTTCCAGTCAATGGACTGACAGTTAAAACCACCCATGACTCGAGTGTTTGGTTGTAATCTGATTGACTCAAGTAGATCCAAACAAACAGCATAGTTATCTTGCTTCACTGAAGGGGCCCTACAGCTAATGATGACTTGGGGGGGGGGGGTCTTACTTCAGTTAGTTGAACTTCGAGCAACTCCATGGAGTTTTCTTGTCTAGCCAGTCTAGAAGTGTATTTATCTTTGATGAAGACAGATACTCCTCCTCTTCTGGTTCCTTTCATTCTAACACATTCATGTTGTGGTCAGAAAGTGTGGAAGGCACTGTAGCCATGCAAAGCTGGGATATTCTTTGCAGCCCTGAACCAAGTTTCTGACTCTACAGATGTCAACATCCTCCAATGAAAGGAATGCTTCCACAGACAGCAGTTTCTGATTTAAACTCCTAGCGTTTAGCAGCATAACCTTTAATTTATTTGAGAGTGATAATTTCACTTCAGAAATTTTGTTCTTGAGACTTTGCCTAAAAAAAGGCACTGTGGGGGAGGCAAGTGCTTTAGCCAGTAACCGAAAGCCCAGAGGTGACAGGTGAAGACCATCTCTGGCAAAGCAGCATGGTCTATTAACCACGTCATCATAGGCTGACAGGAAATGGATCCCCTTAAAATGACACCAGAAACTAAGCCAATTGCTGAAGTCAATCATTTTTGTTCATGTTGTCGTTTCATCCTAGGTGAGGGTAGAATATTGCTCAAGGCTAGGGAGATGCCTGTCTGGGATATACATTCATAGAACTCAATCATGTCTCTCTTCATATAGTCCAGTGAGGTACATCTCAAGACATTTGTACCAACATGAACAATGACGGAGTCATAATGGTACCTGTTGTTGACCGACCTGAGTGCAGGTGTGATCTAACTGATCCTGGCACCCGATAGCTGACCATAACCTTCTCATTGTCTGGCCTGGTGAGTGGGACATCTGTGCGTCTCACAATGGAGACACCCATGACTAAAAGTTTGGTTCAGATGTACTTTGTCTCAGGGACTTATTTGGTGAGACACTGTGCTTGTGTTTTTGTGTGTATTGAGTGTACAGGTGATGTATTAGGTGTAGCATGCTTGTGTTTGAAAGGTCTCTGGTGTTTAGGTAGGTTTCTGGTGAGTACCTCCACATATGATGGTTTGTGTGTTAAGTGCATGGTTTGAGTAGGAGGTGCAGTATGTGAGCTGACAACCTGTTTAGCATTGTTGTTCTGTGCACGAAAGAGCAAAGATTCCATATTCTTAGTGTAGATGCATCTCTCACAAACTGCACTTTAGTGACTCAGGAGTAGAGGACTGTCAGTGTACATACCCATGTCAATCAAGCTGGTAGGAGAAATGGAGGGGAATTAACCATCCATAATGCTAGGTTAAATCCTGTTTTAACAGTGGGGAAAGAAAATAGAAGGGTGTGGTATAACTGGGTGCTCTAAACACGGTCTATTTTAACGGGGTGTTCTATAAAGGTTCTATACTAGCAGGGGGTTCTCTAAATGGTATGAGACTATTGTAAAGTCGTATTTCACAAATGTTGCTGATGCATTCACAAATTACAGTGTTGCTGTCCTTTTGCCTGTCTCTGGATCAAGTTCAAGGTACTCCTGACTCTAGTCTACTCTTGTGCTTTTTTTTCCTCTCTCTCAAATTTTCTTTTGGAACAGTGGAAGAGGTTCTATAAATTTTATTATCAGAAGAATGAAAAGTAGAGTCCTCTTCTGTTTGTCGGCTTTTTGTTGGATAAACATCTTTATTTCCTCCTCAGGCTGTTCTGCATCAAATCTTTTTTTGATCTTCCCGGAAAAATTACTCTGAAGACAACTGGATACAGCAGCTTGAATCTTACACCTGCCTCTGGACTTCCACTGTCTTTTCTGCCTGGTGTACACTGATTAATCATTTTCCACAAACACTCCGTAGTTTCCAATTTTTAAAACTTTTCCCTTTTGCCACAGTTTTGTCAGGATCCACTCTCTCTGCTGGTATGACAGCATCTTTAATGCAGGTTGTGGCTGCTTTCTCATGGCCAGGTCTGGAGCATAAAGTTGATGTGACCTTTCATTTAACAAATCTTGCTCTGGAATAACAGTCCAGTTGTGCTTTTGTGCTTCCAGCTTTTCTGGTATAGCAGAAAAAAATCTCATTATTTTTCTGTGCTCTGTATTCTTAACTCTTCCATTTTTTTTTAAACAGCTCTTCTTGAGAAGTCTCGTATTCAAACAACCTTTTCTTCACTTTGGCCTTTGACTTTTTGCAGTTTTATCAGTTCATTTAAATAGGTAGTTAAAGCTTCTTCTATTTCTTTCGGCCTTTTGTAATTTGAGAAGATATACTCCTTCAATGATTTATTTTGTCCTCAAAATTTACCAGAAGCCATCGCTTGTACAAAAACTGAAGCTTGAACTGCTTTTTGCTGAATAGCTGCAGGATTCTTCCCCAGGCAGCATTTCCTCTTACAGGTTCATAGGTAGGTACTAGGCTATCGGCCCAAGGACCTATGTAAGCCTAGCCAACAAGGTCCCCTGGCTTACGCCACCTAAAAAAGTTATTTTCCTATGCCACTGTCGAGCAGAGACACAGAAGTGATTCCCGGGGTGTATTTACTATTTCCCATCCACTCATCAAGATTTTTCTTGAAGAGTGCTAATGAAGAACTTTGCTTGACATAGATGGGTAACCTGTTCCAGAGTAAGGGAAGTCTCTGGGACAGGAATCTATCCCTCCAGCATGTCCTGTTTATTGTGGTGACAAGGCTTAAGTCCCTAGAGCGTGTAGTTTGGAGGGATTGGGATTTCTTTAGGTGTAGCATGTCCAACAGCTCTGGGTTTGACATAGCTTATATGTTAGGCAGAGATCACCTCGGAGGAGGCAATATGCTACAGAGTAAAGCTGGAGGTTTTTGAGATGGTCAGTGTAGGGCATTTGTTTTAGGCCAGTAATCCTCTTTGTGAGGTACTTTTGTGGCCTTTCCAGCTGCTGCAGATGTCTTGTGAGGTATATTCCAAAATGGGTGTTGTACTCTATAATGGGTCTAATGAGTGTCGAGTAGAGGGGAACAATGACTTCTTTTTTCCCTGGATGAAAACCCTTTTATGATGAGGTGTGCCACGTAGAAGGACTTCCTGACTATTGTGGCGATGTGACTATCAAAGGAGAGACTACTGTCCACCTGGGTCCCAAGGTCTCATCACACATTCGGTGTTAAGTAGATTGCTGCCTATGTGGTAGTTCATGGGTACAGAGTTTTTATCAAAGGGGATGACACTGCACTTTTTGGCACTGAGCTTGACACCATGGCTCTGACACCAGGCATCTGTCTCAGCAAGACCCTTCTTTAGGATGCCCACTTCATTTGGGAACTTGACTATGGTTCCTAGTTTGCAGTCATCTGCAAACTTCATTAGTCAGAGGCCTTCTGTGTTGGCCTGTACTTCAGGGAAGTAGATACCAAACAGGAGAGGTCCCAGGACGGAACCCTGTGGTACTCCACTTGTCACTGCTTTGAGGTCAGACTTGGAGTCTGCAACTTTTACAGTGTGGGTTCTGTCTGAGCCAGTTGGTAACCCATCTTGTGACGTAGGGATTTATACCTAGTTTAGTGAGTTTAGCTATAATTCCAGAATGGGGGATGGTGTCGAAAGCCTTGGCGAGGTCAAGATAGGCTGTGTGAACCACCTCACCCTCATCTACGGCTGTAGTGACTGCCTCAAAGAAGTTAATCAGGTTCAGAAGGCATGATCTGCCTTTCACAAACTTGAACTGGGTGGGATCCAGAGTTTGGAGATTACCAATGTCTTTGTTTAGGAGTTCCATGATGATACGTTCCATGGCCTTGTAGACCAGGCTCATCAGGCTAATAGGCCGACAGTTCCCGGGATCAGTGGTGGCTCCCCCTTTGTGTAGTGGGATAACTGTCACTGTGCGCCATTCAGTGGGCACAAAGCCTGATGTGAAGCTATTATTGAACATGGTGCTAAAGTGGGGAGCCAGTTCGTTCTGAAGTTCGTGTAAAACGCAGCCCGGGATGCTGTCCAGTCCCATGGATGCTGTGGTTTTGGCTTTAGAGATTGCAGCTTTTACCTGCATAGCTGTGATTACAGGGACTCTGCATTCTTCCTGTATAGATATGGGCCCTTTAGGGGGATGGGGGGGGGGGTAAAGTTAGCACTGAACCTATCTGCCAGGATGTTGGCAATATCAGTTGGTTCTGTAATTTTCATGCTGTTGTGCTGTAACTCAGAGCAGATCTGGGTGTTGCCACAGAGATTCCTGACATAGCTATAGAATGCTTTGCGGTTGTCCTTAGAATTAGTGGCAATTTTTTCGTAGCTAGGTTTGGTGGATCTTATAAGGGATCTTAACTTCTTACTGAGGCTGACCAGGGAGCTCCCTCCACTCATGGGATTTTACTCTCTTTTGGAACAGTTTTTTCCTTCTGTTGTACAGTTTGTTCATGGCAGGGTCCACCAGATTGGCTTCCTTTTTTTGAAGGATAGCGTCTTGGTTCTGTTTGGGATAGCACGATCCATGCACTCGTGTAAGTGCTTATTACAGTGCATTTGTGTAGGATTCAGCAGTTGTAACTGTACTGTCTATCTGCATGGGTGTCATAAAGTTCACCACTTCTGTCTTAAGAAGCATGAAGTTGGCTTTGGAGAAATTTTGTACCATGGTTTCCTTAATAGTGGGTGGAGCGGAATGTGGATATCAACGGTGATTAGCTTATGGTCGGACGGACCAACGAGGAGGTGACTTCAGGTGTGGAACACCGGTCACTCATGTTGGTATTGATTAGGTCTAGGATACTGTTGCCCCTGGTGGGGGTGTGGGTAAGTTGATCCACGGCATTGGAGTTTATGAATTCCAGTAAGCACTGAGCTAAGGAGTTGGTACACGAGCAGTTTTCCAAATTAATGGTGGGGTAGTTGAAGTCTCCCATTATTAGGGTGTTTGGTTGAACCCTAATATTTTCCAGCACATCAAGAAAAGAGGAGTGGGAATCCTGGGGCATGGTGGGGGATCTGTAGCAAGCTACAATTTGGATTGCAGTTCATAGGTTCATACTAGGCTATCTGCCCAAGGGCATTTATAAGCCTAGCCCAGAATTTTTTGTGGCTTTCGCCACCCCTTTAGTTTGAAGAAAACTATGCCCATTATTTTGCTGTGCCTCTGTCAAGCAGTGACAATGAGGTAATCCCTGGGGTATATCTGCGATCTCCCATCCATTGGTCAAGATTTCTCTTGAACACGGCCAGCGAGGTGCTCTGCCTCACATGTACCGGGATTTTGTTCCACAGCATAGGGAGTCTCTGGGTGATGAATCTGTCCCTCCAGCATGTCTTATTAATAACCGTGTCAAGGTTTAAGTCTCCCGCCCTTGTAGTTCTGAGGGATCTAGATTTTTTGAGGTGAAGCATGTTCATCAAATCTGGGTTTGACATGGCCTTGTATGTCAGGCAAAGGTCACCTCTGAGCAAGCGGTAAGCGACTGAATAGAGCTGGAGTTCTTTCAGTTGGGCAGCATAAGACATATTTTGGAGACCCTTTATCCTTTTGGTGAGGAACTTTTGGGGCCTTTCCAGCTGCTGCAGGTGTCGGGTCAGATACATTCCGAATGGGGCATTGTACTCAATCATTGGTCTGATGAGTGATGAGTACAGGGGGATGATGACCTCCCTTGATCTAGATGTGAATCCCTTCAAGATCAGGTGGGCAATGTAGAAGGTCTTCCTGACTACTTTAGCAACGTGAGTATCAAATGAAAGGTTACTGTCAACCTGGGTCCCCAGATCCCTGATAACTTCTTCTGAGCTCAGTGGATTGCCACCTATATGGTAGCTAGGGGTAACCTTGTTTTTCCCGAAGGGTATGACTATGCATTTCTTGGCATTTAACTTTAGGCCATGGCTCTGGCACCAGTTCTGCCCAGAGTTAGTTGCACTTGAATAACCTCGGATGCATTATGCTGAGCATCTAGCCTGGAGGTGTGAATATCCTTAATGATTATGGACAAACCTTCGCCTTTGGTGTTTCTGTCCAGATTACATGGCCGAAAAGTGTGGTATGAGTTATAGCCTGGTAGTGCAGGGGTGCTCTCTGGAGCCTTGAACCAGGTCTCAGTCACTGCACAGATATCGATGTTCTCCATTTTAAGGAGTGCCTCGAGTGAGTGCATTTTGAGATTTAGACTTCTAGCATTGAGTAGCATTACCCTCAGTTTTTCTTGCCTGTTCCTGTTACAGTGGTGAATTTGTCATTAGAACCTTGCCTAAAAAAGGCACTATACGGGCAGCAAGAGCCTTAGCCAGTATCCAGAATCCCAGGGGCGACAGGTGCAGGCCATCTGTAGGAAAGCATTGTGGTCTGTCGACCATGTCATCCCAAGCAGACAGATACTGGATCCCCTTAGAATGACACCAGAAGCTTAGCCAATTGTTGAAGTCAATCATTTGTCCTTCTACTGCGGTATCATTCTGGGCGATGGTAGAATGCTACTCAGGGCAAGGGTCATACCTGGATGGGCTAGAAGATCGGACAGCTCTTCCATGTCTCTTTTCATTTAGTCCAGGGAGGTACGTCACAAGTCATTCACACCAACATGGACAATGACAGTCATATCTGTACTTGTTGTGGAGTGACCTGAGTGCGTGGGTTATGTGGCGGATCCTGGCACCCGACAGGCAGCTGACAGTAACCTTCTCCTTGTTTAACCTGGTGAGTAGGACATCAGTGTGCCTGACTATAGAGTCACCTATGACTAGTGTGTTGGGTACGTTGTTTTGCCTTATTGGCTGTGGTTGAGTGGCACACTGAGTCTGTGGGTTATGTGTCATTTGGGTTGTGTTGGGGGATGGAGGTTGCTTGCGTTTCTGCTTTGGAGGTCTCTGTTGCTTAGACAGATTACTATAGAAAGCCTCCGCAAATGTTTTTGTGTTACTATGTGTGAATTTTGGTGGTGCAGATTTTGTGAGATTATGTGATGAGTGTGGTGTGGTGCAAATGTTTACCTTCTCCTCATGACTGTCAAATTCAGTCTTGGTTGGACAGAGCTTTACCTCCAGTTTGGCTAGATAAGTGCATCTCTCACAGGTTGTAGTGTTGGGTGGTAGGAGGAGAGTGTGGTCTGTGTACATGAGGCAATTTCTACATTGCCTCAAGATGCCCAGATTCATCAGATAGAAAGGAGAGAACACTGGGAGCTGACCCTTGGACATGCCTGAATAAAAAAACTATTTTCCTCTAGATAAGTGAGGAAAGTGAGTGCAAGAGCTGTTTTTCTCCAAGCAAGTGAGAAAAATAAGTACAAAAACGGTTTTCCTCTAGGTACTGAGAAAAGTTAAGTGCTATAGTAATTAGTAGCTTATTTAGTGCTTACAAGTTCTGAACAAGTGCTGAACATGAATAAGCAAATTTAAGTGCTAAAACTAAGAATCTGTATCTGCACTAGATGAGTTACAGGACAGAAACAAGTGCAAATGCAGGCTTTCAAATCAGAAAGTTGAGAGAGATAGAAGAGATTGCCCAAACGGCCAGTAACTACAATTTCTGGGCCAGAACCACTCCTTATGTGGTAGACAGGTTACCTAGTGCTTACCACTCCCACTGATGAGCTAGAAGGCTTCCCTCCAACACAAAAGGGTTGGGGGCTCAGAAGCTTACATATAGTCCTGGATACTGCAAATCTGTATCTGGAACACTAGTTAAAGGAAAGGTAGGAAACAGGCTTACAGTATTTTTTTTTTTTTTTTTTTTTACAGAAAGCTAAAACAGTAGTAAAAAAAAAATCACATGCAGTGCAAGCTAGCTTTATGGTGGAATAGTGACACCAGTAGCCTTTTCAGGTTGATTTTGTTTCAGGTTCTGTACATTTTTCCTTTGCTGGCATTCAGGCAGTGTTAGCATTAGCTAATACATAAATGTTACTTAAACAGACAATATCACCAGCTATTACTTCTTTTTCACATTGGGAGAACTGAAATCAAGTTGCTGATCAGTGTGCAGCCATCTTGAAAGTTCCTGAGGACTGTCTTCTTGTTGAAATATTTTCAGTCTACAGCTCTCTTGCTGACAGAGATACATGTGCCTTCAGCAAGAAAATACCATACTGTCACACACTGGTCTAGTAAGACATGTCTAGCCCTGTAGCACAAGGTTCTGTACCCATGCTACTTAAAGCCAAATGCAAATACATAACCAAGACATGCAAGTTGGCAAAACTGTTGGTAGATTTTCCCATGTTCATGGAAAAGAGAGTTATAGAAAATCTTCTGGCAGACAAATTCAGTTCCAACTTCACCTCCACTCTCACCCCATCCTTTCATAGGAAATACCATCTCACAATCTCTCCAACTATCAGTAGGGAGCAGATTTAGACATGCTCTCTAAGGCCAAGAAAACAGCTTCTATATGCCCCAATAATATCCCAGAATGCCCCCTAAACAGCCTGAAATATGACCCATCAGGGCTACTAGTGTCACTACTCCACCATAGGCTCTGCACAGGTTTCATGCTATGTAAAAAGAAGACTGCAATGGTCATTGCTCTGTATAAGGGCAGACCACCAACATATCCCAGGAACTATAGAGCCATTAGCCTAACTAGTTTTATGCACGACTGTGGAAAGAATTATCATGGAAATGATTAACAGTGACATAGGAAACCTACAAACATAGGACACAACCCCTAGGTTTGTTAAAGGCAGGTTACAGCCATTGAACCGGATGGACTTTTTTTAAAGTCATCATGGCAATGAATGAGGGCAAAATGATGTATACTGGTACCTCGTCCTAGTAATGGCATCTGATACAATACCTCACTACAGCATTGAAAACAAACTCTAGAAATCAGGCAGAAACCCCTATGTAACTCCACTAATAGCCAGCTGTATCACAGATAGGACCCAATAAGTTAGGATTGGGAAGACCACCTCTAGAAAGAGGCTGGTCACCAGTGGAGTCTCCAAGGGGTCTGTATTGGGTCCACTACTTTTAGGCATCTATTTTTTGGAAGTCAAGGGCCTCTGGATTGCACGCTAGAAGCAATCATAGAAACTGTCCCAACATACGAACATCTTACAGAAAGGTCTAACAGACAAATGACTGGTGCCAAAGTCAAAGCTTAAAACTCAGTGCCAAGAAATGCACAACAGTAACTTCTGTGAAGTCAGACACCTAGGGAAACTACCTCATTGATAAAACATCCTACAGTTGCCCGGGATTTAGGAAGTCGTACTGGCTTTCAACCAACATATGTCTAAGGTTGCAAAGAAATCATTCTACACCATTTAACTGTTAAATAAGAGCATGGCATTTAGGTCCAGGGAAGTCATTGCACCACTGTACTCAGCCATCATCAGACTTTTTTTTTTTTAAAACAAGAAACATCTTTAACAAATTATCACATATGACGTAGGCAATCTTACATTTATATAAATGAAAACAAACCATCCAGATGCAATACTAGTTGTAAGCATTATACATTACAAGCCACACTGACTCAATTGTAGTTGCAAATATTATACATCGCTTATAATCTATCCAGTCATTGTCAGTCAAATAGGTACTTACATATTATTGCAACCATATTTTTGCGGTAGTACTGGTTGCTTCCCGATACTGAAATCTGACCGTTTATGTTGTAATGAAGTCATACAATCTGTTTTCTTTCACACTTAGGGTTGTTTGACTGCAGGATTATCAATAAAATTAAAAAGTAAGTTTGGCTGTTTTTGTATGCACTTCCCTGGATGCATGTGATGTGAAACCCATCTTGCACATGCAAAACACTGTTTTGAAGCACTCCTCACTGCAATCTGTGACAAACTTTCCCCGCATAAAAAGACAAAACCAGCGAATGAGCAATCCACATATTTTCAGCCGTAATACCTTCCAAAAACACTGAAGTACAACCTGAGTTTTTCTGAGGATACCACCATAAACAACACAAAAATGACCCACTGCTGCCAACTTACCCCTGTCAGAAATGACCCCAGAATCAACCCTCAACATCATCCAGCAACACTTTTGTAAGCCACTCCTTACTGCAACTTGCTATTACAAAAGTTTCCTTTCAAGTCTGTCTACAAAGTTTTAGAAATAAAGACTTTACCTAAAACATTTCCATGTGTGTGGGTGATTTTCGTGGCAGCATTCCTTCCTTGCAGTCGCAGTATTATTTCTTTCATCAGTAACAGCAGCCGTGAGAAATGAAGAGTGAGTGTGCAATGCACAAAAACAAGAAATACACATTTCTTTGTCTTCCAAAATGTAACCTAAACTTATTTTTCCTTACTAAAGAAGTGAAATTACACCTTACAGTGTTTCCCGCACTCCATTTCATTGCAGCATGCAAGTTTCACAACCGTGAAAATCTGGTTGCAATAATACACAAGTACTATCAAACATTACACAGATCATTCAAATATTGCCTTCTTTTAAAACTCATTGCTCCTTTGCATGTATTGTACCCACAATCCTCATTTTTTTCCTACGTAATTTGCTCCTACCCTTTTCTAAAGATGCCAGTTCCAGTTGTTTTACCTCTGTTACTATATTCACTGCTTCTAGTACAGTTTGTTTAGACTCTGATTTCCATTTTCTAGTAACTGCATTTTTGGTATCCGTCATAATTAGACTCAAGGCATTACTATGTCTAGGCAATTTCGATTCTGTGTCATAGCTGAAAAAATAATTTCCTTAGTTATACCAATATGTTCACCCAATATCTCTGACAAAGCAGTCTGCAGGGAATCTATAAAGTTTGCAAACTCATTACACTCCCAGAAAATATGCTCTCAGTTACCTCTTTCTTCCCCATCCCACTTCCAACATTTGCTGTCTACCTGCAGAAAAATTCTTTGGAGTCTACTTGTGGTATAAAAATACTTATGTAAAACTTCCAGGTAAAGACCCTAAATCTTCTAGACTTTATTGCATATTTGAGAGACACACATATATCCCCCCCAGTGTTTATTTGTGAATTGCTTATCCAATCTCTCTTCCCAATCCTAACATTCTCTGACTGATTCTTACAGTTATCATACAATAATCTTCTCTGATTGACTCTTATAGTGATCATGCAATATTTTATATCCTCTACTAATTATTCCTTTAATGGCAGCTTCAGTTCTAGATTCCACTAAAATCTCTACCAGTGCTGGTCGTTCGTTTAGGACCCCCCCCCAATCTCCTTCTCTTTGCATGTACTCTGATATCAATCCTTGATGGGGAAGGCAATCTCTAACCTGCAGTCGAAATAAATTCTTGTCTTCCCATTCAGCTTCCCATTCAGTTACCTTTTCCCTCTCTGGTTATTTTCTCCCAATACCTTGGTTCCTTTGCCAGTTTTCTCCAATAAATTCCAGCCCCCTCTTGCCTGTATCCCTAATTGCAATCATCCTATCTACAGAATCTCCTTTAGCCATTCCTATGTTGGCTTAGTTCTTAGAATACTTTGTGCTACTTTATTATAATATTCTGTATGATTGTTATTCTCCTTAAAGGTCTGCATTCAAAATCATAATCTCTCTCCTTGTTCCTTGAGCTTCCCCCATTTCATCATCATCTCTTTCCACTTTGAATTACAATTTTCTGCTTGTGCTATGTATAGGAGTCTTAACTGTGCTGCTCTGAAGTATCCCTTCAAATTGAGTAATCCCGATCCACCTTGTTCTATTGGAAGAATCAGCTTATCCCACTTGACTCTTGCCATCTTCCCCTTCCAGATAAAATCCTTCCGCTCTTTAACAATGGCTATCCACAACTTCTCTTCTGGTTGATAAAAATATGCCTGACCTGTGTATAAGGCTAAAGGGACTAAAACATTTTAACTGCTTGTACCTTACAACTGATATCCATATGCAAGAACTTCCATTTTCTCAGTTTTTGTATCATCTTTTGTTTAGTCTCTTCCCACATGTACTTAATTACCACACAAGAATCATTTTAATCCATACTCCAAAATAATTCACTTTATCATATCCCATAAATATGGATATTGCTGAACCAATTCATGTGTGGGTACATAATATACTGCGATTGCTGTTGTTTTAGCTTCATTAATTTTGTATCCCGAAAAGATATGAAATGGTCTCAAAATGTTCCACAACACTGTAATGTCCCTTTCTGGTTTTGTTGGGTATAAAATATCATCATCCGCAAAAAGAAACAACCTTTCTTGACTACCATATCAATTATATCCTTGGATTTCGGAGTCCTTTATTTTCTTTGCTAGTGGTTCTAAATATAATTCAAATAAAGGGGAAGAGGACAACCCTGCCTGGTTCCTCTGCTCAAGCAGAAATGATCAGAGAGGACTCCACCCACTTTAATTTTTGCCCCCCAATCCCTCAAATATCCTCCTAATCAACCTTATAATTTTATCAGGGAATGCAAATGCTTTCATTGCCCTGTGCATAAAGTGTCAGCTTACTCTGTCAAATGCTTTCTCTGCATCAACACCCACCAATGACAGTGGCATTTTTCTAACAATCTGTTTCCTCTGGATCATCAATGTTCTTTAATGTTGTCAAATGTCTGCCTCCCCTCCACAAAACCACACTTGATCCATATCTATCAATTTTGGCATATCTTTTGCCATTGTTTTAACCATTATACACACAAACACTTTATAATTATGGTTTAGTATTGAAATGGGCCTGTATGAAGCTGGTTGTGATGGATCGTTACCCTCTTTAGGTATTACAGCTACCACTACCTTTTTCCAAAATGCTGGTACTTCTCCCCCTCTTAAAATACTGTTAAACAAAACCTTCCAGATCTTTCAGCTTTTTGCTTCCAAACTTCCACACGAATACCATCTATTCCTGGTGACTTTCCTGCAGATTGGTTATACATCACCATTTCTATCTCATCTCCTCTTATCCTGTCAGTAACTGAGCCTTAACTACCTTTATTTCTTCCATAAACATTTCCATTTGTACCTTTTCCTAATTTCCATATTTCTCTGCTTTATACAGACTTTCATGCAATTTACAAAATATTTGTAATACTTCTACGTGATCTCTTATCTTCCTTGTTACAGGCCCCCTAAGCTTGGTGAGACACTTCTACTTTCTTTTTCCTGAGTCATTGTGCTAAAAGTTTTTTACTCTAGAGTTAATATAAAAAAAACAGCAATCTTTCTAAACTCATGCACATTACTGAGGTAATCTCTTATTTTCTATTTAGCATTCTGTAGTTGCCCCTCCTCTTGTTCTGTGGGATTACCCCTATTTTGCAACACAACATTTGTCAGTCCCTCTGAACAGCTTGTTACTTTTTAACCATATTGCCCTTTCTTTATTTCCACCCTATTTTAAACTCCAATTTAATTTCGTCCCACTCCCTAGCTACATTTTCAGAAGAAATTTATATCTTCTCTAACAGCTCCTGAATAATTTCCACTACCCATTCCTTAAATACCTCTCTTTTCATAAGATAGGAGGGAAAACGACAGTGTCTCATTTTTATTAAATTAAACTGCGTTTTATTTTAGTTACTATTGCAGCATGACCTGAAATAGTTATAGAGTCCTTATCAAGCCTTTCAATTAAATGTACTAAATTCTGTCTACCCTAGCCCTATTTTTGTATCGTGGTGAATGAGAAGTTATGCACTTACCATAACGTTCCATGTTAGTTGTCTTCTTCTCGCCTTCTTTCTTGCTGGATGGGTTCGGAGTTGAACCTCGGCTCCGACTTGGCCTATTACTAAAGCTTGAGAGCTATTTTTACCGGCTCGAGGCTATCCTATGTCCCATAATGCTAGGCGTGATATACCCAGATCTCGTTTGATAGCTAACACTATGGACATACATGTTCCCACCATGACAGAGAATATATATATATATATATATATATATGTATATATATATATATATATATATATATACACACATATATATATATATATATATATACATATATATATATACCTTTATATATCTAAGTATATAAAACTCTTATAAGAGTTACCAAGAAAAGGAAGAGAGGTAGCTAAGGAGATAACTCTCATGATAATACACCTCAGAAGATACTCTCGGTCTTGCCAGGCTAGGGGGATGGAGGGTGGGACGCAAGAAAGAAGGCGAGAAGAAGACAACTAACATGGAACGTTATGGTAAGTACATAACTTCTCAATGTTAAGTTGTCAATCTCGCCTTCATTCTTGCTGGATGGGACAGCGTCCCTAGCACCTTAGTCCTGAGTGGTTCAATGGAACAAACTCTTGAGTACAGTGGAACCAAAATCAGCCCTACTTCTAGAGGTCATGTCCAGCCTGTAATGAGAAATGAAGGTATGAGGAGAGGCTCATGTGGCCGCTGCACAAATGGAATCCATTGGCAATCTTGCCTGAAAGGCTACTGAAGAAGCTAATGCTCTGGTTGAATGAGTTCTGGGCTTAATAGGGAGCTCTTTATGCCTCAATTGGTAAATCAACATAACAGAGGTCAACCACCTGGACAAGGTTACTTTGGAAACTGACAGGCCTTGCTTCCCTTCCGCATAAGACAGGAAGAGCTGTTCTGATTTCCTCGTCTGCTTGGTTCTATCCAGGTAGAAGCGTAATTGACGGTGAACGTCTAGACAATGTAACTTCCGTTCAGACCTATTGGTATAAAGTGGGAAGAAAACAGGAAGATCGATGGTCTGATTCAGATTTTTTTCAGAGAGTACTTTGGGTAAAAAGGACGGATTAGTCCTAAGTGACACTCTATCTTTGTGAAAAACAAGGTAAGGAGGGCGAACACAAAGGGCTTGAAGTTCCGATAACCTTCTCGCTGAAGTGATGGCTACTAAAAACAGAGTTTTCCAAGAGAGCAACTTTAATGAACAGGAAGCCGCAGGCTCAAAGGGAGGGAGAATTAAAGAGGACAGCACCAAATTTAGGTCCCATGGTGGGGGAGGATCTTTTACTGGGGCCCTAAGTAAGAGGGTTCCTTTTAGAAAGGCTTTACAAAGTTTGTGTGACATAATGCTGGTCTCTGACAATCCAACATGAAAATTCGCAATAGCTGCCAACTGAACTCTGATGGTGGCTGAAGAAGAACCCATTTGAAAACGTTCTGCCAAAAACTCTAAAACTGTATGGACAGGAGCTGTAAAAGGGTCAACTTGTTTCTCCCCTGCCCAAACAGAGAAACACTTCCATTTGCTAGCATAAGTCTTTCTGGTAGTAGACTTGTGCGAAGTGAGGATGATGTCACAAACTGAATGAGAGATTGAGGGAAGCCTGGCTAGGGTTGGAAGTGGAGCAACCAAGCTGTGAGGTTGAGAGATTGGAGAGATTGATGCAGCCCGCCTGACTGATGTGTCAGAAGATCTGGCGCTGGGTCCAGATGCCAGGGCTGATCTAGTAGATGACGTTGCAGGAACGGAAACCCCAGGGGCCAAACGTGGACTAGAGCGTCTCTGGGGGGGGGGGGGGAGACCTGGGAGAGGGAAGAGGGTGAAGAAGTCTGGGCACTTGCTGTTTTGAGGGGTTGCATAAAGATCGCAGCAAGGCTGACCCCACCTTCTGAAAATTTGTTCTAGCTGGTTGAGAGACCACTCGTGGGGCATGAGAATGGCTCTGCTCAGCCTGTCCGCTATGACGTTGGACTTCCCGGGGATATGCGTTGCTACCAGAAACCGTTGAGAAGAGATCGCCCACTGCCAAAGTCCGAGTGCTTTTTGACATAGGGGGTAGGACCTGGTTCCACCCTGCTTGTTGATGTACCACACTACAGACATATTGTCTGTCTGAATTTCAATAGTCCCGGTGGGTAGAGAGTCTTGAAGGGCCTGCAGCGCTAAAAGTACTGCTCTCATTTCCAAGACATTTATGTGCAGGTGGCCTCCGAAAGGTTGGCATGTGCCCTGGACTGTCCTGCCCTGAAAATGCCCCCCCCCCACACCTGATCCGGGAGGCATCCGTTGTCACAGTAGCCACAGGAGGAGGAAGGACAAAAGGTCTGCCCTGAAGAACCCGAGGGGAGACCATCCACCACGAAAGGTGCCTTTTGCATGACTGATTGATTAGAATGCTGTGTGACATTGGAAGCTGTTGAAAGGACCACTGGGAAAACAGCATTCATTGCAGGATCCGCATGTGAAAGCGAGCTAGGGGGAGTAATGTGATGGCTGCTGCCATGAGACCTAGGGTTTTTAGTATGAATCTGGCCTGGACTCTGCTCTCTTGTAGTAGGATTTGAACATGATGGCGAATGTCTGAAATCCTTTGTACAGGCAGTTTTGCTGACAGTTCCACAGTGTTTAAAACGGCGCCTATGAAGGTAATAGATTGACAAGGCGACAAGGCAGACTTTTCGGAGTTTATAGAGATACCTTAGCTCATTGCAAATTTGGAGGGTATAATCTTTGGAATGGAGTAGCTGATGCTTGGTGGTGGCAGTAAGGAGCCAGTCGTCTAAGTATGGAAACACCTGGAATCCTTGTCGTCTCAGGTGAGCTGCAACCACTGCCATGCATTTGGTAAACACCCTGGGGGCTGTGGTGAGGCCAAAGGGCAGGGCTCTGAATTGGTAGTGACTGGCTCCCAGCCAGAAGCAGAGAAACCTCCTGGAGCGCCTGTTCATTTTGATATGATAGTACGCATCCTGAAGGTCTATAGAGCACATCTAATTGTCCTGACCCAGGAAGGGTAGAATGGAATGAAGCGTGACCATCCGGAATTTCGTTCTTTGAAAAGACTTGTTCAGCCTGCTGAGATCCAAAATAGGTCTCCAGTCCCCTGTCTTTTTTGGTACCAAAAAGAACTTGGAGTAGACTCCGGATCCTTGCTGGTCTGCTGGGACTGGCTGGATTGTTCTTTTTTCTAGCAGCTTTGAAATTTCTAGTGCTGCTTGATCCCTCAGACCAGGTGGAATGTCTGGAAGGGGCCCTTTTGGCTGTTGTGGGGTATGAATAAAGGGAATTTTGTAACCCTCGGATATGATCGACCGTACCCAATTGTCTTGCGTGAGGGAATGCCAGGCTTCTGGGTACAGTGATAGTCTTCCCCCGACTGCCTACGAAGGTGGACAGTCGGGCAGCTCCTCAGGGGTGCTGGAAGGGTTTGTCAGAGAAGGATTCTCTGCTACCCTGATTCTGCGGACCCCCCCTGCCCCTCGGGTGGCGTCTATTATTGTTCCCTCCTCTGCCTCTGGAGGGAAGCTCACCACATGAATCAGGCAGTACTCCCTGAGGTTTGCGGAACCACATTTTCCCACTCTTCTGACCCTTAGGGTAATTGTCTTGAAGGGGTAGAAAAATGTACTCCTACGGCAGAGAGAGTCTTGCCTTCCTGCTCGCACCTGGTTAATGTATCCTTCACTTGAGGTCCAAACAAGGCAGAACCATCAAAGGGGGTGTTAGCGAAAGATGCCTTGAAGAGGTCAGCAAAATTGCAAAGCCGCATCCAGGCATGTCTCGGAGCAACGCCCGTGCCTGCAGCCCTACTCGCTCCATCGGCTGCATAGGAAATGTGCCACATGGAGGAGTTGACAATAGAGTTCAGGGTCCCCAGCTGGGAGTTGACCTTTTCCTGAGACCCCGCAGCTGATGGGCCCTGTAAGGTATCACCCAGTTGTTTGAGAAGGTCTCTCTGGAGACGGGTGAAATGGCACAAATAATTCAGCGACCGCATAGCAAAGGTCGCTGAAGAAAACATCCGCTTACCATACCTGTCCATAGTCCTAGATTCCTTATTAGGAGGATGGACAGGTACTGAAGTGTCAGCCAACTCCTTTTTAGTGGCCGCCGCCACCACCATGGCATCAAAAGGGACGCCCTTAGTTAGAAACTGCTTGTCAGAAGGGGCTGTAATAAATTTTGTAGGCCTACGGGGAGTTGGTTCCATAGTATCCGGAGTCGTCCACGCATTTCGAGCCACCACATCCATGAGTGGGTCGAAAGGCGGAGACACCCAGGAGGTGGAAGGGCGAGAACCAAACACATCCAGGTACACCGACTCGTCCACAGAAGGGTTAAGGGCAGACCAGTTTCCCCTCTGCTTAAGAATATAAAGGATGTTAGAAAATGAGACATCCTCAGAGGGGGACCTTGGGGACCCTTTTGACTCATCCAAGTCGGTGTCCGACGTGACCGACTCAGGGGACTCTACATGCTTCCTCTTGCATTTTCTCTTTCGAGGGGGCTTCCCTGAAGGATCAGGGGAGGCCTCGGAAGAGGAGGATACACCCAATGGGGCTACCTGTAGAGTCGGTTCTCCACGCTCAGGATCGGAATGGCGGACAGAGACCAAAGCAGGCACCATAGAGGGAGGAGCCGAAGGAGCCGACCGTGGAGCAGGCACAGGGGCCAGCACACTCCTCATGACCTCAAAGGCGCCCCATCAGGCAGGGAAGGGGGTCCCCACTCCAAAGAGACAAGGACTCCTCCCGGCACCGAGAGGGACGGCTACGAGGCCGATGGGGCCAATCTCACCTGCGCCGAGGCTCCGAGAGGGAGAACGGGGTCGGACAAGGGTCCGATGCCACTCGCCCCCTCGAAACCGACAAGGGAGTCCCGGTGCCCGGATCCCTCCGAGTATGGAACCAAGGAAGAGATCGGAGCCGACGAGGGAGCCGAAAGGAGTGGTATCGGCTCCGATGTTCCGACGGTCCCAACCCCTACGATCTCCGGCTCCGAACTCAAAGGAAGAGTCGGAGGAGGAATCGAAGAGGGAGTAGTGATGGCCACTGCCTGATGAGGAGGGCTATGCAACATTTGGGCCACTGCCTGCGACTTAAGTAGTCTGCTAACCACCCTCTCGAGGTCATGGTCCGACAGCCTGGAAGACCGAGAGGAATGGGACCTGTGACTCCGCTCCGACAACAAGGGAGACTTCGGAGCCGAATTGGACAGATTCCAGGGAAGGAGACCTGGAACGCTTTCTGCTCGAAGACTGCTCTGACAGCAGAGTTGGAGCCGACTGAGGCCTTGAATCATCGGTTCCGGCCAGAACCGATGCAGTGGTAGTAGTAGTAGCGTCGCTCGGCGACGGCTCCGAACATGGAGCCGACGGTTTGTCGGGCTTGGAAGGTTTGCCCGACGAAGGCTTAGCCGGGGAACCTTCAGGCTTCAACAAGCCTCTCAAAATAAATTTGTTTCTGCATTCCTGCAGGACTCTTGGACTGAATGCATGGCAGACAGAACAAGAATCCTGCAGGTGCAGAGGGCCCAAAGCAATATACACAAGAAGTGTGACCGTCTGTCAGAGACATCTTCTGACAGCATGAATCACACTTCTTGAAGCCCGAAACCTTGGTGTCTTTCGACATCCTGAAACAAGGATGACAGGCAGAAAAAGACAACTCTAGGTAGTCTAGTCACAATCAGCCAACACGCACACACACAAAAAGCTTGTAACAGACCAAGAAAAACAAAAAACCCAACACGTTTTAGCACAATTTAACTAGGCACACACATACATCTACAGAAAAAATCCAAAGGGATTTACTACTACAGAACTGTATAGAAGACGTTTAGCCAAAGGCCTAACTATTCAGTGAGGGGAAAACTGAAGAAAAAAACTACCTAAGAGGGGATTCTAAACAGGGATCTATAGGGTAGTAACTAATAATAACTATCGCTAAGATTATAACCCAAAAAGCTGACTAAATACAAGAAAAAGATTAATACAACCTGGAGCCAGCAAAAAGACGCAACCTTGTAGCTGAAGCGGCAAACGAGATCTGGGTATATCACGCCTAGCTTTATGGGACATAGGATAAACTCGAGCCGGTAAAAATAGCTCTCGAGCTTTAGTAATACACAGAGTCGGAGCCAGGGTTCGGCTCCGAACCCATCCAGCAAGAATGAAGGCGAGATTGACAACTTAACATTAATATGTAAACTTACTCAGAACTAACTCCTAGCACTGAGTTCACATCTTCCATGCCAAACATCTTTATAAATTTCTTGAAAGATCTACCTTCCTTTGTTATATTTTCCCTTCTGGTCCCCCCAGACACACATTCACTGTTGCAGATTAAATTCTAGTCCCCACCTATAAGTAATATTCCCTGCTGAAAGCTGATTATTTCTACCAGAATTTTCTTAAGCTCTAATATAGCAGCTTTTGATGAAATATAACACATGCCAGTGTAATCTGCCTTCCTTGCCAATAGCCCCTTAGTACTACAAATCTGCCATTATCTTTTTTATCTTCTTCTATCACTATTGGAGCTTCTTTTGCAATTAATAGAAGTACCTCTCTTTTCCTTTGCCTCGGGTATTCTGCTGAATAACTATCCTGAAAACCTTTCTTTACCAAATTCACATATTCAGTACTTTCCAAGAGTGTCTCGTGTAGCATAGCTATTTGCACTCTACATTTTTTAAATATAATTCACTATTCTTTCTTTTTTGTATTTATCCTTGAGACCACTGATGTTCAAAGACATTAAAAAATCATTGTCCTGAAAGGTTATTCACACCTTTTATATATAACAGCTTTTTTATTAAATGCCTAGGTCCAGCTTTTGTGTTACATGTATACACCGTTTGCCAGGTTCACTTTCTATAGAGTTGCTTCTTACCATTTCCATTTCAGAATATATAACATCTTACAAAACTTTTTGTTTTACTGAAAGCCCTCAAAAAAAACAAAAAACAAACACCTCCAATACCCCCGCTAAAACCTACTAGCTTAATAGTAACACACAAAACTATTTACATCTTCAAATATTGAAGTTTTACCCTCCTAACAGAAATAAATGTTCCAAACTGGCAGCCACACACAGACTAGAGATAACCTAAAAGAAAGTTTGTTCATATGCTAAGCCTGTGCTTCTACCAAGTGGTGTTCCTTTTATCTTTATAGCTCTCTCGGCTGAGATAACACTTGAATGCTTTTAGAAAACATTTTCTCCAAGGCATTTCTCTTTACCAGATTGTCTCCTAGAGACATGAGAACCAGACACAAAACCTCCAAGCATACATTTGTTTAATAGAAAAAGCTGTATAATATACAATATTCTTTTCTATTTACTTGCTTTCTCTTAAAACTTGTAACTAGATTAAACTAATGGCCTTAAGCCAGTCACTACCCTATGCAAGAATGAGAAAAAGCATATTAATCTTTCTTTTGTCATCCTCTTTTAACCATATATTTATTTTCTTTTTTTTTTAATTGCAGTGCCTACACATTCCTTAAAACTGAAAAAGGAGAAAAAGATATAGGGGAAAAAAGACAAACAGGAGCACCTATTTACATTTGCATCCCCATTACATTTTGAAGTACCTGTGAAATCTGTACTTTAGAACATTCAAAGAAAATTATACACTCTTAAAATAGTACCATTGTGAAAAAAAATTTGTTTTACTTGCAGTTAACTTTCTCCCTCCTCTTCCCCTCTCCTGAATATTTTTCCTAGCATTAATGACATGAAGTAGGGCAAATGCTTTAGAGTCCCCTACAAGTTTAACAAAGTCCAGTAATTGTAGATTTTCCTGCTCTGTAATGTTTCACAAATATAATTACTGTTTTGTAATCTATTCACTTTTTGTGGGACAGACTTTTGCATTTCTTCCTTAGCATGTACTTCATCAAAAAATGATTTGGTCCCTCGAGGGAAAGATATTTTGAAGACAGCTAGGTACAGCAGTTTAAATCTCATTCCTGCTTCTCTACATTTCTTGAATGATGGAATACATTTACTCCTCTTCTGCCTGGTATACAATGAGTAGTCATTAACCATAAACACTCTGCTGTCTCCCACTGTAGCACTTTTTCATTTTGTCAGAATCAACTCCTTCTGCTGGTAATATTGCATCTTTACTATTAAATCGAAGTACATTAAGTCCAATGACAACTTCACCACCGTAACAGGAACACACAAGCAAAAACTGAGGGTAATGCTACTCAATGCTAGAAGTCTAAATCTCAAAATGCACTAATTCGAGGCACTCCTTAAAATGGAGAACATCGATATCTGTGCAGTGACTGAGACCTGGTTAAAGCTCCAGAGAGCACCCCTGTACTACCAGGCTATAAACTCATACCACACTTTTCAGCCATATACCCTGGACGGAAACACCAACGGTGCAGGTGTGTCCATATTCATTAAGGATATCCACACCTCCAGGCTAGTTGCTCAGCATAATACATCCAAGGGTATCCAAGTGCAACTAACTCTGGGCAAAACTGCAATCCAAACTGTAGCTTGCTACAGATCCCCCACCATGCCCTAGGATTACCACCCCTCTTTTCTTGAAGTACTGGAAAATAATAGGGTTCAACCAAACACCCTAATAATAGGCGACTTCAACTACCCCACCATTAAATGAGGAAGCTACTCGTGTACCAACTCCTTAGCTCAATGCTTTCTGGAATTCATAAACTCCAATGCCCTGGATCAACTTATGCACACCCCCACCAGGGGCAACAATAACCTAGACCTAGTCATTACCAACATGAGTGACCAGTGTTCCACACCTGAAGTCAACTCCTCATTGGTCCGATCCGACCATAAGCTAATCACCCTTGAAATACACATCCTGCCCCCACCACCCCATTAAGGAAACCACGGTAAAAAAATTATCCAAAGCCAACTTCATGCTTCTTAAGACATAAGTGGTGAACTTCATGACACCCATGCAGATGGACAATACAGTTACAACTGATGAATCCTACACAATTGCACTCTATAAGCACTTGCACGAGTGCATGGATCGTGAAATCCCAAACAGAACCTAGATGCTATCCTCCAAAAAAAGGAAGCCAAATCTGGTGGTCCCCTGCCATAAACAAACTGTATAACAGAAGGAAGAAACTGTTGCAAAAGAGAGTAAAATCCCATGAGTGGAGGAGCTCCCTGGTTAGCCTCACTAAGAAGCTGATACCCTTACAAGATCCTCCAAAGCAAGCTACGAAAACAAAATCACCACTAATTCTAAGGACACCCACAAAGCATTCTATAGCTATGTCAAGAATCTCGATGGCAGCACCCAGATCTGCTCTGAGTTACAGCACAACGGCATGAAAATTACAGAACCAACTGATATTGCCAACATCCTGGCAGATAGGTTCAGTGCTAACTTTACCCCCCCCCCACCCCCTAAAGGGTCCATATCTATACAGGAAGAATGCAGAGTCCCTGTAATCACAACTACGCAGGTAAAAGCTACACTCTCTAAAGCCAAAAACACAGCATCCGTGGGACCGGACAACATCCCAGGCTGCGTTTTATACAAACTTTAGAACAAACAGGCTCCGCACTTAAGCACCATGTTCAATAATAACCTCGCATCAGGCGTTGTGCCCACTGAATGGCACACAGCAACAATTATCCCACTCCACAAAGGGGGAGCCACCACTGATCCCGGGAACTATCAACCTATTAGCCTGACGAGCCTGGTCTGCAAGGCCATGGAACTCATAAACAAAGACATTGGTAACCTCCAAACTCTGGATCCCACCCAGTTCGGGTTTGTGAAAGGCAGATCATGCCTCCTGAACCTGATCGACTGCTTTGAGGCAGTCACCAAAGCCGTAGATGAGGGTAAGGTGGTTCACACAGCCTATCTTGACCTCGCCAAGGCTTTCGACACCATCCCCCATTCTGGAATTATAGCTAAACTCACTAAACTAGGTATAAATCCCTACGTCACAAGATGGGTTGCCAACTGGCTCACTGACAGAACCCACACTGTAAAGGTTGCAGACTCCAAATCTGACCTCAAAGCAGTGACAAGTGGAGTACCACAGGGTTCCGTCCTGGGACCTCTCCTGTTTGGTATCTACTTCTCGGAAGTACAGGCTAACACAGAAGGCCTCTGGCTAACTAAGTTCGCAGATGACTGCAAACTAGGAGCTATAGTCAAGTCTCTAAATGATGTAGACATCCTACAGAAGGGACAGATGCCTGGTGTCAGAGCCATGGCCTCAAGCTCAATGCCAAAAAATGCAGTGTCATCCTCTTTGGTACAAACTCTGTACGCATGAACTACCACATAGGCAGCAATCTACTTAACACCAAATGTGTGATAAGAGACCTTGGGACACAGGGGGACAGTAGTCTCTCCTTTGATAGTCACATTGTCACAGTAGTCAGGCAGTCCTTCTACGTGGCACACCTCATCATAAAAGAGTTCTTATCCAGGAAAAAAAAGGTAATTGTTCCCCTCTACGCGACACTCATTAGATCCATTATAGAGTACAACGCCACTTTTGGAATGTACCTCACAAGACATCTGCAGCAGCTGGAAAGACCACAGAAGTACCTCACAAAGAGGATTAATGGCCTCAAACAGATGCCCTACACTGACAGTCTCAAAACAATTCAGCTTTACTCCATAGCATATTGCCTACTCCGAGGTGATCTCTGCCTAACATATAAAGCTATGTCAAACCCAGAGCTGTTGGACATGCTACACCTAAAGAAATCCCAATCCCTCCGAACTACACGCTCTAGGGACCTAAACCTTGTCACCACAATAAACAGGACATGTTGAAGGGATAGATTCCTGTCCGAGAGACTTCCCATACTATGGAACAGGCTACCCATCTATGTCAAGCAAAGTTCTTACTTAGCACTCCAAGAAAAATCTTGATGAGTGGATGGGAAATAAGAAATACACCCCGGGGATCACGTCTGTGTCTCTGCTCAACAGTGGCACAGTAAAATAACTTTCTTGGGTGGCGTAAGCCACGGAACCTTGTTGGCTAGGCTTACGTAGAGTCCTTGGGCCGATAGCTTAGTACCTACCTATGAAGGTGCAGATTGCTTTTTCATAGCCAGATTTGGAGCACACACATAATGTGCTCTTTCAATTAACCGTTACTGTTCTGAAATACAAGTCCAGCTGCTTATTTGTGCTTTCATAAAATTAATACAGTCTGTTCCTTCTAGCTTCTCTGGTACAGCAGAAAATACCAGATTTTCCCTATGTGCTCTTCTAATTCTATCATTTTTTGAAACATCTCTTCACGTGCAGTCTCATATTCAGCCAGCCTTTTCTTCATTTTGACCTCTGAGTTTGCAGTTTTATCACCTTATCTGAATATCTGTTTAAAGCATCTTCCATTTTTTTCCAGCCTTTTATTGTTTGAGTTTATATACTCCATCAGTACTTCATTTATTTTAATCAGGGTCTGTGTACGGTTGCCTTATGCATTCCTGTAGGTTACTGAAAGCCATGTCTGGAGCTTGTAGTAAATGCTTTCTACTGAACAGCTGCAGTACTGCTCCCAGTCCGTGTTTATTTGTCACCTTTTGTGGTTGATTTTCCTTCAGTTCCTCTGTAATTCTTTTTCCTGGGAACCGTGCACTTATTAGCCAATTACTGAAATTTACCCAGAAATGTAGGCCCTCTGGCCTTCTCTGCCAAGTTTTTGTTTTTTACAATGGGAGAGTTAGAATTAAGTTATTACTCAATGTGCAGCAAACTTGGAAGTCTCATCAGACCCATCACTGAGTATTACGCCCCCGTCTGTATGTACCTGATCAGGCACATGCAACAGCTAGAAAGTCCACAGAGAGCCCTCACAAAAAGAATACAGAGAGTAAACACAAAGTCCTATGCAGATCACCTCAAAGTCCTCTCTCTCTATACACTGTTTCCTACAGACTTCTAAGCAGAGATTTATTCCTGTCATACGAGGCATCCTTGGATCCTGCTTTGATGTACCTGCTACCTTCTGCATATCTGCCAAAATGAACAGCAACAGAACTACTAGAACAAACAATTTCAACTTTCCTTCCAACTTAAACAAGACATGTTGCAAGGCCTGGCACATATCTCAGAGAATCCCAATTCTCTAGAATAGGTTTCCCCTCCACGTTAAGCTGAGACCTTTTCTAACCCTATCAAAGTGTAAACTGGACCGCTAGGAAATTCACAGCTGAATTGATACCCATGCCTTTGATGGAGGGATGTAGCCACTAAATCATGTACTAATATACCCCCTTTACAATAACGTCTAGGGCACAATAACTTGTGGGATTCATTTGGGTTGCATTGCTAGGCTTATAAAGTCCCACTGGCCATTAGCCTAGTATACACCTATGACACTATAAACCTGCCATAATTACAGCATTATCCATTTCAAAGTAGGAAGAAAGGTCATAAAACAGAAAGATAAAGGCCACTGTAGAGAGACATCTCAAAGATCAACTGATAAAGTATGAGTTTCTTCCCAGCAAGGGCCCCCCCATTTAAGGTTGAATTATTCTTTGACTGTATCCAGGAAGTGCAATTTGCAGCCAGTAACTGCTTTTTACCCAAACTGGTAAATTTTACTGGATTTCAACAATTTCTCAATTTTAATACTGGAAGAACTCTAACCAACTTATTGATCAGAGGGCAGCATTGCAACAGACTTCATGGTAGGGGGTTCTGAATATTATCTCACATTTTCACCTGACCACTATTAAATCTTCAGAGCCTAGATGGCTAACAACCTTCTGGAATTGCATAAAGTAGAAAGCTATTGCAGAAGAGAACATTCTCACCTTGAGGGGAAGTAGACAAAAGAAGGCACTTAGTTTAGGGGCAATATACCTGATGAAAAACTCATTTGTAAAAACAACAAGAAAAATCTAGCCAAGCTAGAGTTTGCTTTGTGTGATACCTTAAAAAAAGAAGTTATGTCCTTACCATAACGTTCCATGTGGAGTGTTCATCTCGCCTTTATTCTTACACATGGGTGTCGGAGCCGATCCTCGGCTCCAAGTCGGCCGCTTAGCAAAGCTTTGCATCCAGAAGAAGCTCGAGACCAACCTACCTCCCACAATCCCCTCTGCCTTTACCTCAGATGTAGTTTGCAAGAAACAACACCAAATCCAGCAATAACAATGTAATCACCTATAAAGAATACATACGTATACAAAAGGAACGTAACTAGCTCAAGCCAGTAGAACAACAGAGAGACCACTAGTGGGAGACAAACAGACCAGAGTTCTAAACCGAACGTTCTTCCAGACCTGAGGGTGGGAGGGTGGGAATGTAAGAACAAAGGCGAGATGAACACTCCACATGGAACGTTATGGTAAGGACATAACTTCTTTATGTGAGAGTGTTCAATCTCGCCACTTGTTCTTACACATGGGTAGCGTCCCTAGCTCCGTTACCCTGAGTAACTCATGGAAGAACGTTCCTGAGCACAGTGGAACCAAAAGATGCTCTGTCCCTGGAAGTCCTGTCCACTTTATAATGAGTGATGAACGTATGTGGTTCAGACCAAGTGGCGGCTGCACAAATAGTGTCCAAAGGCAGACGAGCCGCATGAGCCAAAGATGTAGAAACTGATCTAGTAGAATGTCCCTTTGGTTTGGTGGGCAAATTCTGATTAGAAGCAGAATAAACGAAGGTAATACAATCAGTTAGCCATTTGGAAAGAGTACGCTTAGTCACTGCCATGCGCTTTTTGTTGTTTGCAAAGGCTATAAAGAGTTGGTCTGCTTTTCTATGGTCTTTAGTTCTATCTAGGTAGAATCTGAGTTGTCTATGAACATCCAACTTGTGCAACATATATTCCAGCTTACTGGAGTGGTTTTTGAAAAATGTGGGAAGCTCAATTGACTGATTAATGTTGTTAAATGAACAAACCTTAGGGAGTAAAGAAGGGTTGGTGCGTAATGATACCCTGTCCGGGTGAAAAATTAAATATGGCTGCTTAATAGAAAGAGCTTGAAGTTTTGATACTCGTCTGGCTGAAGTGATAGCTACTAGGAAAAGAGTTTTCCAGGACAAGAACTTTAAGGAACAGGAAGAAGCTGGTTCAAAGGGTGCTAACATTAGTTGGGATAAGAGTAGATTTAGATTCCAAGGAGCTGTAGGAAACCTAACTGCTGGTCTAAGATGAAAAGACCCTTTCAAGAAGGCTTTACAAAGCCTATGAGCCATAATGGGCGCTCCGTTCTGATGTTGTCTGAGGTTGTCTGAGAAGATAATACCTTCCTCATAAGGTCGAAGGCCCCTGGACCCCGAGCCGAGGAATCCCCCGGTTCCGAAGAAGGTGGAGGTATCTCCGACGCAGAAGCCAAGGGCATCGACCCCGAGGACGGAGCCGAAGTGATCCGTGCCGAGGGGGAGAGTCGGCACCGAAACATCGGTTCGACTCTCGGTCCCGGAACCAAGGATAGATCGTCGGCTCCGCGAGTCCGGTAATGGTTCCGACGGAGTCAAGGTCAACGGTGCCGACCGAGAAAGGGACGGTTCCAGCACCAAGGGCTCCACTATCATCAGATCAACGTCTCCTGGCTCCGAAGGCTGAGTAGGTCTCGGAGGAGGATCAGATGGAGATAAAGGAAGGCCTTCAAGTCTCGACACCAATTGAGAGGAGACTGCAATGAGTTTGGACAGGGCCGTGTTCTCCATTAACTTCTGCACCACACGATCTATGTCGGTGTCGGAGAGGGGCCTGGAAGATCGAGTCGAAGGAATCGAGGATGGTGCCGACCTCAACAGAGCAGGAGGTGGAAGCTCCGTCACCGGTTCCAAGACTCTAGGCTCGGTGACAGACAGAAGTTCGACACTCGGCCCCGAAGTCTGTGGAACCGGTGAAAGAACCTTAAACGAAGAACTCGGAGCCGATGACATGGACTCCAATGTCTTCGACTCCTTTGAGGATTTAGAAGCCTGGTCTGACTTGTCAAGAGCTTCCTGGAAGGCAGGCTTCAAAAGACCTCTGTCCATAAGCTTTCTGCGCCTATCTGTCATGACCCTTCCACTAAAGGAATGACAAATAGAACAGTCTTCCTGTAGATGGAGAGGGCCAAGACAGTAGACACAAGAGCTATGGTTGTCGGTGACAGACATCTTCTGCCCACATTGACACCTCTTAAATCCTGACTTAGCTTTCTCAGACATTCTGTAAGAAAAGTACTATACACCATCACAAAACACCGACTCCTTCGAGGATTTGTCAAAATAGGTTAGTAAGTCACAGCAATAATATTGCAAGTATCAAATTCTAAGTTTAGTAGTAGGTGGGGTAGGCCCTAAGGTAAAACTAAACTATATATATATATATATATATATATATATATATATATATATGTATATATAAACTATATATAATAGAAAAAGGATGACCAGACCACACACACACCCACACTAATATGTGTGTCAAGAATCCTAAAAATTTTCAAGAAAATTTTTTAAGAAAAAAAAAAGTTAGCTTATCTTTCCAGTTGGTCAGAGCTCTTCAGAAACGATGCGATCGGTTGCAGCGGCAAACTAGATCCGAGGTAAAGGCAGAGGGGATTGTGGGAGGTAGGTTGGTCTCAAGCTTCTTCTGGATGCAAAGCTTTGCTAAGCAGCCGACTCGGAGCCGAGGATCGGCTCCGACACCCATGTGTAAGAACAAGCGGCGAGATTGAACACTCTCACATCTCTTGTTATAGCGGCCCATGGGATATATGCAAATGGATACCCTAAGAACATTAAATGTTGCAGCTACATGGCGTCTTTACTTTTAAAGTTTTTATGGATACATTCAGGCTAATAGAACCAACCCCACTCATCATCTTCTTTCGTCTGATCCCGTTAGGGGTCACCACAGCGGATAATCGGTTTCCATTTCTTCCTGCCCTCTGCATCATGCTCTTTCACACCAAACGCCTGCATGTCCTCTCTCACCACACCTATAAACCTTATCTTAGGCCTTCCTCTTTTCCTCTTACCTGGCAGCTCCATCCTTAGCATCCTTTTCCCAATATACCCCATATCCCTCCTCAGCACATGCCCAAACAAATGCAATCTCGCCTCTCTTGCTTTGTCTCCAAAATGTCCAACCTGAGCTGACTCTCTAATATACTGATTCCTAATCCTGTCCATCCTAGTCACACCCAGTGCAAATCTTAACATCTTTAACTCTGCAACATCCAGCTCTGACTCCTGCCTTTTCGTCAATGCGGTCTCCAACCCATATAACATAGCTGGTCTCACTACCCTATTGTAGACCTTCCCTTTCACTCTTATTGGTACCCTTCTGTCACAAATCACTCCTGATACTCTTCTCCACCCATTCCACCCTGCCTGTACTCTCTTCTTCACCTCTCTTCCACACTCACCATTACTATGAACTGCTGATCCCAAGTACTTAAACTCATCCACCTTTACCAACTCTACTCCCTGCATCCTCGCCATTCCTCTACCCTCCCTCTCATTTATACACATATATTTTGTTTTAGCCCTGCTGACCTTCATTCCTCTACTCTCTAAAGCACATCTCCACCTCTCCAGGGTCTCCTCAACCTGGTCCCTACTCTCACTACATATCACAATATCATCTGCAAACATCATAGTCCACGGGGCCTCCTGTCTAATCTCATCTGTCAACCTGTCCATCACCACTGCAAATAAGAAAGGGCTCAGAGCTGATCCTTGATGTAATCCCACCTCCACCTTAAACGTATCTGTCACTCCCACCGCAGTCCTCACCAATGTCACACTACCCTTGTACATATCCTGTACCACTCTTACATACTTCTCCGCCACTCCCGACTTCCTCATACAACCAACCCCACTAGTTGTGCTAATTGCTACTTTCATAAAATGAATGCAGTCGGTTCCTTCCAGCTTGTGGGGTACAGCGAAAACTCTCTTCATGCTCTATCATCTAACTCCATTATTTTTTGAAAAACAGCTCTTCATGAAAAACTACATAAACCACAAGCTTCTTTTTTTCATTTCAGCCTCTGATTTTTTTTTTTTTTTGCAGTTTATTAGACATCCTCCTTCAGACAAAGAAAATAAAAAAGACTGCCAGAGGGTACTGCAGGAACTCTAGCTTTGACCTCTTTTACCCAATCCGGGACTGATGTACCCACTGTGGTAGCCTGCTACTGCAACAGTGATCTAATGACAAAAAACAAATGACACCTGATGCTGTTATACTTAACAATGGTCTGCATTATACACATCAGGAATTCAGATGTGTATAAATGTGAATGCAAACATAAAATGTTAGTCATCCCAGTATAATAAAGCAATCTATGAAGAATCCCATAAACACAGCTATACAAAAGCTACAAAAATAGCTCTCTCGCTAATTTCATAAACAAGAATACACCACTGGAAGCACTCAATCTCCCAGAAGCTCAACTACTAAAGGGCAGAAGGCTGAGAACAAGATATGGTAACATCAGATCCTTTTCAGCCTGGTTTGTCTAATACAACTGATGGGTACAGAGACGTTTGCTGGATCCAATCAAGCCTTGTTAGTGCTCGCAGCCTTGAGCTTTCTTGACACTGAAAAGTGTGTTTTCAGTGTATGTAACTGGCTTGTAGATCAGCTATGTGGGGGGGGTGGGTGCTTCCTTTTTGACTAAAAGTGTTATCACTTTTTCCTCTTATGTCTGTCAGAAGGGGAAAACGTATGAGTGGTCAACAGATTCTATACCAGAACTTCCATAAGGTCTACATATTCTTTCTCAGGGGGTCAAATGACATTGGTTTGTGCAATATCTGTCCACTGCTCATCCCTTAAACCATTCAAAGAAGGCTGCACAGCCTCAATCATTTCTTGGAAAACAGGCATCTTAAAGGTCTCATTGCTCAGACCTACGTCACTGTAAACTATTTTTCTTCATATCCCCCCTCCCGTTTACTAAAAGTTTTCAAAACATAAAAAAGGGTACTAAAGGGACTATTCTCCGTCCTGGGATGGACATCCCCAGTGTGGTAGTCTGCAAGTGCAACAGTGACCTAATGAACACACAGGGATATCTGATGTTATACTTGAAGTCGGTTTGCACCACACAAGGCAAGAAATTTAGATGTGTACAAATATGAATTCAAAATCAAAGTAGCTGCACCAGTATAATGGTAAAGTGGAGAGACCAGTATGTAAAAAAAAATATCACAAAAGGAGCTATATAAAAGCTATGATGACTACTCTTGTTTTATTTTGTTTTGGAAAACCAGAATACTTGGCTAGAAGCACTCAATCTCTAAACACTAACTGGTAATGGGCAGAAAGCTGAAAAAATTCCTCAATGATTTATCTCCCAGCAACATAATGAAAGATTGCTCAAAGAGGACCCCAACCATTACGTCACATCTGGAGCATGACGAAAGCCATATCACTGCTGAGAAGGCAAAAGGTTAACAGAGCAGTCAGAACCCTCCTATTTCTCACCAAAGACAAGAACAGTTCTCCTGTTTCTGGGAAAGCAAACCACATCAACAATATCAAAGGCAAGTCTTAAAAGATTGCATAACTGAAAAGGGAAGGCTTTTTGAACTTTTCAAATACAAGTCACATATGGGCCATTAAACCAGTTAAGCAAGATCTTCATTCCCAAGCTCAGTATTTTCTATGGCATTTAAAACTTGTATCAAAAAAGGGGAACCATACAGCAGGAAAATTAAGTATCATTTTATATTCGCCTTGTTTTGAAGATACTGATAAGGTATCTTGCCAATCTCAATAAATCATATTTTGACTGAACTTTTGAAAAGACCTGCTTGTCTTATGGGTTACAATCTCAGATATGGCAACAGACATACGAGGAGTGTTCATGCTGGAAAGCCAGCTTTTCACAAATCTGCAAAAATGAAACAAATATTAAAGACATCTTAATTTCTTCAAAAATGCAAAATGGAGAATAAAAGAATCACAATACAACAAAGGTAGACTGTATAAGTTAAAAAGAGAGAGAGAGAGAGAGAGACAGACAAGCAGGCAGAAGTCCGAAAAACTGAATAAGGCCTAGGTATTACTCACA